>NC_057802.1:589839203-590139203 GCF_018294505.1 Triticum aestivum
TACGGCGGGTTGTGAGCGTTTGAGTTTTCTGGATGCATATTCTGGTTATCATCAGATCAAGATGGCAGTTAAGGATCAAGAGAAGACAGCTTTCAGTACTCCATTTGGAGCCTTCTGCTATGTGTCTATGCCTTTCGGGCTCAAGAGTGCCCAGGCGACTTACCAGCGGTGTGTACAAAATTGCCTTCACAATCAGATCGGGCGTAATGTTCATGCTTATGTAGATGACATTGTGGTGAAATCCAGGAAGAAAGAGACCATGATTGATGATTTGAAGGAGACGTTTGACAATCTCCGAGTTTATAAAATGATGCTTAACCCAGCCTAATTTGTTTTTGGTGTACCAGCGGGCAAGCTTTTGGGTTTTCTGGTTTCAGAACGAGGTATCGAAGCAAACCCGGAGAAAATCAAAGCTATTACTTCCCTGGCCAAGCCAAAGTGTGTTGATGATGTCCAACGCTTGGCGGGTCGGATAGCGGCTTTGAGCCGGTTCATAAGCCGCCTAGGAGAAAAAGCTATCCCTCTGTATCAGATGATGAAGAAGACAGATGATTTCGTCTGGAGTGATGCTGCTAATGAGGCGCTTAAGAAGCAACTAGCTGAGCTGCCGGTTCATGCTGCTCCTATTGATAAGGAGCCTTTGTTGTTATATGTGGCTGCCAATGGTCAGGCTGTCAGTGTGGCTATTGTGGTGGAAAGGAAAGAGGCAGGCAAGGAGTATCCGGTTCAATGGCCGGTTTACTACATCAGTGAGGTACTTATTGAGTCCAAGCAGAGGTATCCGCATTGGCAGAAGCTTGTGTATGGGGTCTTTATGGCAAGCCAAAAACTCAAGCAATATTTTCTAGGCCATCCCATTACCGTGGTTAGTTCTGATCCTTTGGGGGATATCATCCAAAATAGAGAGGCTACAGGTCGGGTAGCCAAGTGGGCCATTGAGCTTGGGGCTCATGGTTTAAAGTATGTGCCTCGTACGGCCATCAAGTCGCAAGCACTCGTGGATTTTATCAATGATTGTATAGAGTTGCAGACGCCTGAGGAAAAGCCGGATAACACATATTGGACAATCCACTTTGATGGATCCAGGCAGCTGGAAGGCTCGAGGGCTGGAGTTGTCTTGACTTCCCCACGAGGTGATAAATTTTCTTATGTTCTCCAGTTAATGTTCCCTTGTACTAACAATGCAGCTGAGTATGAGGCCTTACTCCACGGTCTTCGGATAGCTAAGGAGATGAACTTAAGCCCTGTGAGGTGCTTTGGTGACTCAGATCTAGTAGCTCAGCAAGTTTTTAGCACTTGGGATTCTAAGGATCCACTCATGGCGGCTTATCGTCGAGAGGTTGATGCCATTGCGGGTCACTTCAAGGGTTACCAAGTTGAGCATATTGATCGCATGAAGAATGAGGCGGCTGACACTTTAAGCCGGTTAGGGTCTCAGCGTAAGCCGATGCCACCTAACACGTTCCTGGATATTCTGCTTAACCCTTCTGTCAAATTACCTACAGAAGAGGATCTTGCTGTTCTTGACCCGGAGGCACAATTGGTGGCGGCTCTACATGCCATTCCTGATTGGACAGTTCCGTATTTGGCTTACATGACCCGGGGCGAGTTGCCTGAGGATGAGGTTTTGGCCAGGCTGATAACCCGACGGTCCAAGTCAATGACGATTGTCAATGGGGAGTTGCACCATTGCAGTGTCACAGGGGCGTTTCAACGTTGCGTCTCCTCTGAAGAAGGTTGTGAGATTCTGCGAGAGATTCACGAAGGAGATTGTGGTCATCATGCCGGCTCTAAATCTCTTGTAGCCAAGGCCTTTCGTCATGGGTTTTATTGGTTGACGGATCATGCTGATGCGGAGGATTTAGTCAGCAAGTGTGTCGATTGTCATAAGTTTTCACGACGAGCTCATGTGCCGGCTCAAGAGTTGAGGATGATTCCAATTACTTGGCCGTTTGCAACCTGGGGGCTTGATATGGTTGGACCTTTCAAGAGGTCCAAAGATAAGAAGAAACACCTTTTGGTGGCGGTTGACAAGTTTACTAAGTGGGTTGAAGCAGAGCCGGTTAGCAAGTATGATGCAGCAACGGCGGTTCAATTCATCAAGAAGGTGATCTTCTGTTTTGGCTTTCCCCGCAGCATCATAACAGATAATGCCACTAATCTGTCTAAGGGTGCTATAAAAGAGTTTTGTCAACGAGAGCATATTCGACTTGATGTTTCCTCCGTAGCTCACCCCTAGTCCAATGGTCAAGCGGAACGACCTAATCAAGAGATTCCGTGAGGCATCAAGCCCCGGCTTATGGTTCCTCTGCAAAGAACGCTGGGTTGTTGGGTGGAGGATTTACCCTCAGTGTTATGGAGTATCAATACAACCCCCAACAGATCTACAGGTTACACACCTTTCTTCATGGTTTATGGAGCAGAGGCGGTTCTTCCTAGTGACATCCGTCACGATTCGCCCCGTGTGGCGGCTTATGTTGAAGCTGATAATGAAAGGGCACGTCAGGATGCACTTGACCTGTTGGATGAGGAGCGTGACCTCGCGGCGGCTCGTTCAGCGGTTTATCAATAAGACCTCCGTCGTTATCACAGCCGCCGGGTCAAAACCAGAACCTTTCAAGAAGGCGATTTGGTGCTCCGGCTTATCCAGGATCAAACTGATATACATAAACTATCACCGCCTTGGGAAGGACCTTTTGTGGTTAGCAAGAATCTACATAATGGGTCATATTATCTTATCGACGTTCGAGACCGCAAGGACTCACGCAAATCAGAGGAGGAGACCGTCGGCCGTGGAATATCGCTCATCTTCGGCCCTACTATACTTAAGCCACCGGCTCACATGACGTACATAGTTTGATGATGTATATATTATAAACAGTATAATAAAGCCGGCATGCCTGATAAATCAGGGCCTCTGTCGTTTCACTTCTTAAAAGCTGAGTCTTTATCATCATCTTACATGTTTACTTAAGAGGCTTGACGCCCAAATTACAGGGGCCAAAGAGAGTTGGATGCACAGCACAGCTCAAACATAGGTTCCCGACGACCACAACTCATAAATATGTCACTTGGGGGCTTCCTGTTCAAACATAGGTGTATTCACCAAAGAGAACATAGCATTACTACCCTTTTGACCAGGTTATCTTGTTCAAACATAGGTGTATTCACCAAAGAGGACATAACCTTTCCGGGTCATCATACCTGTATACCAGCTGCTTCTTCATCAGGTAATCCTGATTGTCCCGCCGAACTCTTAACAATCAATCTTTTACGGTGTATTCACCAAAGATCCTGAGCTTGTTAAGGTCAAAACGCTGGTTTGTCATGTGAGAGCACGGCTTACAGATAGTCAGGATAGATCTAGGCTCATAAGCCGTCTTCCTTGAAACTTGGATAAATCGGCCTGTGATGCACGATGCTACTCCGACCCCGCGTACTCCTGATAAGTCTATCTTTAAATAAGACCTGAACTTATCTGGGTTCAAATGTTGATTGGGTCCTGTGAAAGCCGGTTCACGGAAAGCGCGTACCTTCCAGTGGCCATCAGGCTAGTTTCATTGAAGAAGAAACTTTGGCTTGGCGATCTGCAAAAGCCTCGGATTTTTTGCTTTATGTCATCTTTTTTTCTTACCTTATGGTTGTTTACAAATCGGGCCAAGCTGCTCTATTTATGTCTCATATTTGAAGCTTCTTTGGGTCTTTGCAACCCGTCAGGATGGCAGACTCCAAGTGGTTTCAATTGGGTATAGCTCTAAACACTCTAACTGCATGGAGGTGATAAGCCGGCAATCTAAGCACACACCACATGTACAATTCTTTATTTAACAATTGTGTCTACATTGTGGTTACCCCGGCCCTGGTTATGGACTATCCGTCCCTAGTGGTTTGAATTGGGTATCATGACCCGCCCGGCGGTAAACCGTCAGGGCACTTCTGATCTGTTTGTGTGCAGGGTAATGATCAATCGGATCGGCATACATCAATGCTATCATAAGCATAAAGTGATAATCTCTTAAACTGGCGGATCAAGCATTGTTGCACAAAACAAAAACGTGCATGATGGCACGAAAGATCAAAGTTTTACTAGCCTATTACATGACTCAGTGAGCCCAAAGGATCAAGTGTTTTCACAAGTTCAAATATTTGAGCCGTCCAGCGGGTCAATCTTCTCCGGTTCTTCATCCTCCGCCGTCTGGAAGTTGGGTGACGACCAGTCAAATCCACGCAAAGCTTGGAATTCAGCTTCATCATCTATAAGGTTGGACGGATCAACTTCAGGGGCGAAAGTATGCTTACGGATTGGGGGAATCAGATCCATCACTTTATAAGCCGGCGTGGGCATTTTCTGGTTTTCTGCATCATAAGCCGGCTGATATTTTGAGAGAGTTGTTTTATCAGCAATCAGAGTTGCCAGAGGGCATATCTCTTTAACACAGGCAGCGAAGTCTTTCTGGTCAAAAGAAGTGCCATCTTCTTTTAAACTTGGATACCCAGTAGCTATCTCAGCCGGGTCTAGTTCTGGTAACCATGCCTTAGCACGGCTCAAAGCCGTCACAGCACCGGCTCTTGCACATGACCGTTTTATTTCTTCAATCCTCGCAGGCAGAATTGAAAAAAGAAATTCAAAACATCACTCAGCAGATTGGGTCCTTGATTTGTTGGAGAAATCGAGGCTAGTGTGCGCTGAGTTCCCGTGTATAGCTGTTCAACAAGCGTGTATACGGCTTTAAGTTTCACCAGCATGTCTTGACTAAGATTGCTGCTCCCTGGACCTGTATAACAATTGTGGGGTGGTCAGTGGCGGTTTATGATATATAAAAGAGAGAGAGAGAGAGAGAGAGAGAGAGAGAGAGAGAGAGAGAGAGAGAGAGAGAGAGAGAGAAGATTCAACTTTGATGCTGACGAGGCGGCTCACGAAAGATAGCAGAAACCATCTGGGATACACGGTGTTTTAAACCGCTCAGCTCAGCTGTCACCTCTTGAAGAGCCGCCTCCGCCTTTTCAGCCCGCTGCGTCAAAGCAGTTCTTTCTTCAGCCCAGGCATTTCTGTCAGCCTCAAAATCGATTTTTAGCTTCTCTGTTTCAGCCACGCTAAATTGGAATTTTGAATCGGCTTTCCGGGTCTCGGATTCTTGATTCTTCAGTCGGGTTTTGGCATCATCCAGTTGCAATTGAAGTTGAGCAGTGGCGTCCTGTACAAATATAGACTTGCCATCACATTCATATCCGGTTTACAGGAAGATAAGTCCCAAGCCTTTTGCAAGCAACAACACTTGGCACTTGGGGGCTAATGTCTATCGAAAAGTTCTTCATACACCGGCTTATATGACTGAAGTCCCAAGCACTTTGCAAGCAAGAGTACTTAGCACTTGGGGGCTAATGCATATTTGTTCATGTGTTATTACTACTTTATGATGACCCGGGTGCACTGCAGATAACAGCAGCTGGTTCATGAGGACTAAACAAGTAAGTTTTGATCTTCAACAATGATAAGTACCGGTTCATTCATACTGATTAAACCGGCCCTTGGGGGCTACGGATGCAATTTGATCATTAAAATCCGGTTAATTCTGAAAGAGAAAGACGGTTTCTTCGAAGGATTTTTTTTTATCAAAGATGTTTTCTATTCATCACTATTCTAAGTCTACAGCATATTCTATTCTATTATACACAGTAGACTTGGGGGCTGACAGGATATGCATAATTTATTTAAGCTAGAATTCATACCTCATATTTTTTGTGCATCTGTCTCACCATGTCAATCTCAAGATCACGGCTGGTGTGAACTTGGTTGAGATAACCAGAGAATACTTCACTGACGCTCAGTTGAGAATAAACAGCGATGTCAAATCTCACTTTCCTTTTTTCAATAAACTCCTATTTGGCGGAGTGCTTAGCCAAGACAGTTGGATTTCCCGGTTCTTTGAAGATGCTGCCAGTGATCATAACATCTTCACTATGCTCTTCTAACGGTTTAAGTGGGCTTGATGATTTGGTGTTCAAATGATTGATGTTTGTTTGTTCACTGGAAAGGTCAGGAATTTGTGGTGGAACATCATGAACAGGCTCTTCTGGTGGTTGCACAGAGGTGTTGGATGCTGGAATTTGCTGCTCCGGTTCATGGGCTTTGGGATCATCAGTCGGCTTGGTCACCTTTGCCCTCTTGTTAGGCTTTGCTTGTCCACTACACGGGTTATAACAAATCTATACAAGTATAAGAGCATAAGGAGGCAGAGAACAAAAGTAATTGTTGTTACCCGGGGGCAGTTTTGAAAGCCGGCAGCTGGTTCTGTGATGAGTCGCCGGAGGAAGAGCAAGAAGCCTCCTGATAGTTTAAATCAGAAGAATTAAGTAGCTGGCAAATGAGACTCGCTAGCAGGTTAAAATAATTTAAGTTTGGAAAGACCTCGTTTTGGCGTTTCCGCGGAATGGGAGTATTTGGTAAGCCAGAGGACAATTCTTCACCTCCGCTGGTCCAAGTCTGTCGCCGATTCTCGTGTTGCTGTTGCTTCAAAAGAAAGTGAGGATCCAAATGAGCTAAGGGGTGTGAAAAGCTTACTTTACGGGTTACCCGTCGAATTTTCTGTCTTGGCAAAGGCTCTGAGTCGGAGGAAATAATCATTACCTCTTCTTCAATTGCTTGGCTGGCCCCCGTGTCATCCTGATAATAATCAATGTCAATAAGATAATTGAAAATGGAGCCAAGGGAGTCAAGGGCTACCTCCGACTCGGAACTGTCATTCAGTTCAAACATATTGGAAGCACTTGGTTTCTTCCTATTTTTCTTGATGGCTTTTCTGGCAACTTTCTTGGCGGCCTTGGCCTTTTTGGCAGCATCATGATCATATTGCTTTTTCCAAAATTCTAATTTAGCCTGTGAAAGTCTTCAGAATTGAGTTAAGAGAATATTTGAATGATGAGGTAAAATTAAGAGATTTAAAGACTCACATCTGGTGGCGGGTTAAGTTTGCAGAAAGGGTTCAGACCCACTTTGCTACAGTCTTCCAATTCTTAATGCAAAAGGGTTTTTGTCGCAGTCAAACACACGGAACTATGGCGCAGTGGATCTTTTACACCACTCGTGTAAGTACACATTAAGCCGGGTCGGCGACTTAAGGGTATGATCCGCCAAGAAACCCAGCACCGAACCAAATCAATGCCAGTTAACCCGTTTCCTAGCAGAGCCTTGACCTTTGCAATGGTGGGGGCAAGCTTTGCGCGTTCAGCAGCGGTGAGCTTTTCGGGAAGATGATGCTTCGGGTCAAGACGCTGGACACGATAACCCGGCAGTGGATTCTCATCAGCCGGAGAGGTATCTTTGCAATAAAACCATGTCTGGTTCCAATCTTTAGGGTGACTCGGCAAGCAAGCATAGGGGAAGATAGCACCTCTTCTTTGTTGAATCGAGATTCCACCGAGTTCCAAGTTGGGTCCGTTCGTAAACTCGTTTTGGCGGTTCAAGTAAAAATATTCCCTGGAGAGTTCAACACTGGGTTCCTCTTGAAGGTATACGTCATAGAAAACATGAAAATTGCAAATGTTTGACAGGGAATTGGGTCCGATGTCTTGAGGACGGAGTTGAAAGAAGTGCAGAACGTCTCAGAAATTTTTTGATCCGGGCGGTGAAAAGCCCCGATTCATGTGATCGATGAAAACGACGACTTCACCATCCTTTGGGTGAGGTTTCTCTTCACTTGGTTTGGGAGCGCGCCAATGCATGCCATCTTTTGCTGGTAAAAAGCCGACTTTTAAGAAGTCTTTGAGTGTGTTCTCAGTGACAATGGAGGGAACCCAGTTACATGAAGTGACTGTCTTTGGCGGCATGGTGAAGAGAGAAGCCTAACGGAAAGACAAATTTTGCCGGTTCAAATCGATTCATTAAACCAGAAGTAAAAAAGCTACAGTATATATTCAGAATGGCGGCTTAAATGGTGCCTAATGGTATATGGATAATTGTAAACCGGTGATGTAAGCCGCCATGACAGCAATGGAATTCAAGATCTGACAAAAGCAAAATTCTGCTAAGTGTTGAGGCAAACAGGTTTCACAGATTGGAGCTATAAAATTGAATCTGGAGCAGTTCAGAGAAATGAAATAAAATCTAAATCTAAGGTGGCGGCAACAGAAAAGTGAGGGATGGCCAGATGAGATCTGTTGCGATGAGGATATATTCTGATATTAAAAAACAAGTGCTAAAACTGCTACCGCACAAGATTTGTGTTTTTCAGATTAAAACTATGCAATCTAGGAAAGAGGAGGAGGAACGGTGATGAACGCCGACGAACAAAGGAACCCTAAGGCAGATCTGTTAAGAGGAAAAGTGAATGCTTACCGACTGTAATGAACAGCGGAGGGGCGTCGCGATGATCTTGTTCGTTCAGGGTGATGCAGCGCCGGAGTTGAGGCAGTGAACGGAGATCGACGGCGGGGGAGCTCGGGCGCGCTGGAGCGTTGCGAGGAAGAAGATGAAGACGAGAAGGCAAAGGGGGAGAGTGAAAAGAGGACCCGTGGCCCTATTTATAAGGCTGGAAGGATAAGTGGCATGCGCGGGAATCGAGGAGACAAGGAAATGGATATGTGACGGCGTGAGCGCCTCGATTTTCGGAAGTTCATTAAAAGAGAAGATTTATTAAGATTTGGGCCGTATATAATATTAATAAACAGGTGACGTCACGGCGGGTTACCGCAATCTCGAAAGATGACGTCATGGCGGGTTACAATATCTCACAAGAAGATGAGGAAGGATTTTTCCTTAGTGTTGAAGATTGATGTGAACAAGTTCAAATTAACCTGGGGCCTAATGTTGGGGATATGACTATTGGATATGACCCGCCCAGGAGGGGCCGGGTTATCCCAATGACGGTTCATCTAAACAAAGCCCATGAACATGTTGAGATGGCGGTTCATGAAGTAAACCTATTAAAGGGCCCAAAACCCAAAGGCGGTTTAAGGCCCGTAAGTGTAAACCATCATGTATATATGACTTGTGTTGTAAGGCATGTAAGATAAGTCACCGGGTCGGACACGTTTGTATGAGCCGAACGGGACTCTATAAGCCTCGGGGCGTCAACCCGTGTATATAAGGGGACGACCCGGCAACGGCTTAGGGCAAGAAACAACGGATCGAAAGCCAGGCTAAGCGTATTCGCTCCCTGGTAATCGAAACCCTAGCAATACCACCTCAAACTGGATTAGGCTTTTACCTTCACTGTAAGGGGCCGAATCAGTATAAACTCCTCGTGTCCTTTGTCCTGTTTAACCCCTTTAAGCTAACTACGTCGCAATGGCTCCACAACTAAGTCCTTCCACTAGGACATCTGCCGTGACAATTCCACGACAGTGGCCAAGCTCAAGCACAACCAAGACCGCGTCATCCGGCGCTTGCAAGGCTACATCGTCATCTCCGATTCCGCCTCATCCGACGGCTCCGACGTGGACCCACCTTCTGCCGCGGACTCCTACAGTTGCGCCGGCGACCGGAAGGGCAAAGGGCCGGCGAGGAAGTGGTGAAGATCCGTCTTAATTACAAGTTTTTAGATGTAGTTTGAACTTGTCCGCCGTATTATGTGCATAATGTGAACTTTGGCTATCTTTTGATGATCCAGCTGTGATCTTTTGATGAATCGATTGTGCATTTGTATGTCCGCACATAGTCTTCGTAGTTTTCATCAACGTTGCATGGTTTAGTATGAATATAGAGACGGAATATGAGATACGCGGGTGTGAACTCACGAAAATAGGGAGTGCCAGGTCAGTGCCCGCCGACACGTCCGAGCGCTTCTGCGGCGTTTGAAAGACCGGATTTGCCATATATGGCTGTAGATGCTCTTATAGTACGTACAAGACTGCGATGAGCTGATCAGCTGAATACGATTGCTGCGACCTCTAGGGCGTTGCTGGGCTGACGTAAAAATTACTTTAGCGGAGGAAGCATGGCAGCCTCCCTTGGTTCCCTCGACTTTGTTCACATTCATATATGGCGTGAGAATGTTCTTTGGGATATCCCGCAAAAAAAAGAAGAGAATGTTCTTTGGAGCGAGTGTCGCCAGATAGCTCTCATTTGCAAGTTAAATCCGTTGGTTGCCATTGTTACGTGGAGGTCTTGAGTTGTGGCGAAGCCGGCCAGAAAATTCTGTGGAGTCAATGCTATTTTTGAGGATTGTTCTCTTCATAGTGTACACTAGTTGTACAAGAAATTTACGTTATTTTCCCCAAAAGGTAACCCCAAAGCTTATAAATGGAATCGCCACTGGTCTTGAGGAGCATGTCAATGAGCCTCCGGGTGATGACGCTATCGTCCACCGCCAGAACGTGGAACCCGGACTCGGCGTCGCTCACTGTCATGGTTCGTGGGCTGAGGAAGAACCTAGAGCCAAGCCAATCGAAAGAGCGCCTCTGAAACTGTCTTCCTCTCCTAGCGCTCAGGCAGAGTGCGGGAAGGAGAGATATCTCGCTGGTCTCCGCCGCCGCCGCCGCAGCGGAGGAGAGGATTGGAGCGAGAGACGGGGGAGTGCTTCGATGGATAATTCGACATCTCGGAGCTGGGACTGAGGGCTACGAGGAGGATATAGGCGAGCGGAGGCACCGCCGCGGCTCTCCAGCCTCCTTCCTCGTCTCTCTCCTCTCCCGCTCCTTCCTATCCCCCACCAGTGTCGCACTCCTCCGGCACGCTTCTGTAACCGGAGCTGTGTTTCCGAAACATTCTGGTGTTGCAATGGTCTGCAAACGAGGGTGATATTTCCTGAAACGATCGAGGGCTATCATTTCCAAAAAAAAATGCATTTGAAGGTGCAAATTGTTCGGGGTGTTTTGAAACAGGGATGGAAAAGATTGTCTTCAACAGGGATGGAAAAAATGGTTCGGGGTGTTTTGGAACAAGGCCTCCTTGCAGTGGGATGAGCGCAACACCGGCATTATTGCAAAGGCTGGTGCATCAAACACTTTGTGAGGTTGTCGATCTTTTCCACATACAGTAGTACCATTTTCTACTAGATCACCGATAATTTAATATGCATCGCAGCAAATATTTTTCTTCATAGGCCGGCGACGAAGAGACAGCGAAGCCGTGAGTCCGTCCCGTTCCGTGCGCCCTCGTGGACGGGACCCACCAGCATCCCGAGGCGGGATACGCTGCCGTCGCCCCCGGCCGATCGGTTCGTCTCCGATTTCTTCCGGTTCGAGGCCGAGGAAAGAAAGAAAGAAAAAGGCCCGGCGTGGAAAACCATGCGGCTCCACGCTCGTGTACGCTAGTCCAACCAGCTAGTAAGGCCCTGTTTGGTTTATAAGTCCTAGGACTTTTTCTAGTCCCAACTAAAAAGTCTCTAGTCCCTAAAAAATCCCTACCTGTTTGTTTCCAGAGACTAAAAAGTCCCTAGTCCCTTCCTAGAGATTATTAAATGACCATGTTGCCCCTAGTATATAGAAAAATAACAATCAAACAACACCATGGGGTGGCGGGCCAATGGATGCATGGAGGGGCATTGTTGGAAAAGTCTCAAAAAGTCCCAAAAAAGACTCTCCTTGATAGTCTTCTTCATTTAGTCTCAAATGTCTAGTTTAGTCCCTAAAAAGTCCCTCCCGTTTGGTAAAAAAAGTCTCTAAAAGGGACTTTTTCTAGTCCCTACACAAAAAAGTCCCTGGAAACAAACACCCCCTAAATAAGGCCAAACTACACCCAGCAGTAGTCCATGTCTCTGTATCAGGCTGGTCATAGTGAAGAGTAACTTAGACTAGTAAGATGCATATGTTATTAGTCTATGTTATTGCCTCTATAGTGCATAGTATCATATATTAGTATCATAAACAGTCTCATTTATTGCCATGCATGACACATAGTAGCATCACATTTATTATGTTACGGTATCTACCTATGTTACTATAATCATCTCTCTCTTCTTTAATTGTCTGCCACATAAGCATGTTTGCGAGTCCCAAGTACATGATACTACTTATGTTACCCCCACTATGGCCAGCCTCATCAACGGTGTGGCAAAAGGCGAGCGGGCAATTCGACGTGATCCGGTCAAGATCTCGTCTCCGCGGCTGCGCTTGCGTCCCACATGTCGTTTCTTTCCTTTCTTTCATTGCTGTGCCGCAGCCGGTGCCGGCCGGTCGCTTCTTTTCACCTTCACCACTCTGCAACGATAGCTAGCCTGAGGCCAACTCCACCACGCGACCTCAAACGGACGTCCGTTTTGTCCAGATTATGTCCGTTGGGTAGGGATTTGGGGTCGTGTCCGGGCGTGTCCTGGGATGCGGTGGCCGTGCGCCCAGCGCGCGACCGCATCCATTTGCCCCATCCTATCCGCGTCTATTTAAAAAACTAAAAGCAACGTTTCAAATGCCAAGCCCTAGTCCAGCGACCCCGGTTCATCACGTCGGCAATAGAGCCAGCGGCCTACACATCCATCGTCGGCAACAGCCAGCGGCCGGCAACACAACCAGCCTCCAAAATGAATAGTTGTCCTCGCCGGCAACACAGCCGGCCTCGAGAATGAATGTTTTCTCGCTGGCACACTGCCAGCGGCCCAGCGGGCGGGCGGCACCCATGCCAGCCTCCAAAAAAGAACGGCCGACGTCGATCAGACGACCTAGTCTAGGCCTTCGGCGTCGAGCATCTCCTTCTGCCTGGCCTCGAACCAGGCCCTCGTCTTCTCGTTCATCTTCGACAAGTCCACGCTCATGATCGCAAGGGCCACCTCCTTCGCTTTGGTGGCGGCATTGGTGGCCTCGATGTCGAGCTGGCTCTGCTTGGCCTTGACGTTGTCGGCCTCGATGTCGAGCTGCCTTTGCCGGGCTGCCTCCTTCATGTCGAGCTGCCTTTGCCGGGCCGTCTCCTCCATGTCGATCTTCCTCCGCTTGGCCGCCTCCTCCATCTCAATCTTCTGTCTTTGAAGGTCTAGGTATTGCTTCATTTGCGAGGTCCTTGCTTTGCCGCTTCTTCTCGTCCCTCACATCCTTTTGGGACATCATGCCATGCAAAGTCTCATGCAAGGCCATGGATAAGGCATCACGTATGTTGTCAACCTTGGAGTTGGTCTTGCCCCTCGGCCTCTTCAACGCCTCGCCATCTCCACCTCCGGCGAACTTGGCCGTCTTCTTGCCTCTCTTCCTTTGTAGTTCACGGTATTGGTCCTTAAACTTAGGGCAATTGTTGATGATCGTCCAACAATGCATAAGAGTGAATGGTTTGTCATTGTGCTGGGCCTTGAATGCCTTCAAAGATTGAAATGCCTACACCACATGATCAACAACAAGTGAACATGCAAACATATACACGGCCGAAGTCTCATGGCCGTAGCAAGGAAAGGGCTAGGAAGAGAAGAGCGTACCATGTCCCCAACGCCGAGACCACTCATGGGCCGTGCTTCAACGCTCTCAAATGCGGCGCAATACTTGTTGCACTCTTGTTGGATGAACAACCATCACTTTTGAATCAAGCCGATGCCACGGTTGCTTGTAAATTGGTAGGGCTCAAACATCTTCCTTTCATGGAATGTTTTGTGGACTCTCGTCCAAAAAACAATGCCCTTTTGTTGCGCGCCGATCCTCGGATCTTGGCTAATCTCCATCCAAACTTGGCAAATCAACTTGTCCTCATCTTGTGTATATGAACCCGTGTGAATGCTCTTCCTCTTCTTTTGTGCTTCCACTCTTTGGGTGAGCTCGTCGATGAACAATGGCGCGCCACTAATATCAATGTCGTTGCCTTCTTCTTCTTCATCATCACCATCACCTTCGACATAGATGTCATCGTCTTCATGCCACGAGTCACCATGGTCGTAGTCAGCACGGTCGTCGGCCTCTTCATCGGGGACGTACTGGGCGCGGCCATCCTAACTTTGGGTCTCCTCGGGGTCGTAGGCACGGCCATGCCCACCCTTGAAGATCACGTCCTCCATGTACTGGTTGTAGAAGGGGTCGTCGCCGTTGGCGTTGGGGTTGGCATTCCGTCAAACAAGACGCGGGGGGCCGGCATGGTGCCCGTGAACGGTGCCCGTGCCTGCTTTCTTTGCATCTCGACGGACGGCCGCCCGCCGCTGCTGGACCCAAGCGTGACGTTGAGGTCAATGACGGCCGTGGGGCGCGGTGTGGACGGCGCAAACAAGCCCACGTCCGGCGACCCCGAGAAACTGGTCTGGCCGTCGTGCCTTGGCGGAGGAAAGTCGGGCGACATGGGCGCCGTGCGCGACGTCGGCGACTGGCAACGCGTAGGCCGGGCGACCGACGAGCCTGTGCTCGTCGGGCCGACGGCCGCTGCAGGGAACCCGGCCGGACGGCCCATGCCAAGCATGAGGATGGCGTGCGCTTTGGTGACGAGGTCCTCCTTCTCGTTGGCAGCGGCCTTGCGTCGCGCGGCCTCCAGCGCATCGCGCTGGGCGGCGAACTTGGCCACGCGGCATTGACCTTGACGACCGCTCTTCGTTCCCTCCTCTTCGTCGATTCCGCGTCCAACTTGGCGATCTCCTCCGGCGTGCACTTCGACCGCGGCTTCCTTGGCGCCTTCTTCTTCACCTTTGCGGGCGGGTCGACGGCCAGGCCGCCGGAATTCGGCGGGGCGTCCGCCATGGACGGGGGAGAGAGGGGGCGGCGGGAGGGACGTGGGAGGGTTTGGGGGAAATGGCGCCAAATGGGCGGGGGGGGTTGGTTTCTCCCGCCGACAGGCGGGCCAGGAGAGGACAAGCGCGCGTGTCCCGCCCGTCCGCACGCTGTCCGTTTCACCCCAAAACCAGCGCAAACTTGGGCCGGAGATGGGTCGAAAGCAGACACAAAGCGGACAAAAGTCCGTTTGCGCCCGCGCGCTGGCCGTCTCGTTTGTCCCTTTTACCCCAAACGGGCGGGGCGGACAGGATAGGGTCGCGTGGTGGAGTTAGCCTGACAGACTGAGCGAGCGAGACCATGCGCCTCGTTTTTTATCTTTCTTGCGTGGCCGGCCCGCCCTCGGACCCCGGCGCGCGCGTCCCGTCGCCGGCCGGACCCAAACGGACCAACTGACCACGACGAAACTGTTTTGGTGACCGAAAGCACCAACAGAGATGCTCGTGAGATAAACTGCGAATAGGAAGATCGTTTTATTATCGTTGCTGGCCTGTTCCTCCATGGACGGGCCTATGAAGGAGTAGTAGGGTCGGTCACCTCTAATCACTAATCTAATCCCATCCTCCATCTCTCCCTCTGCACACTCTGATCTGCTGGTGCGCGCATTCAGCTTACTATCTTGTGAGATCTCCTACCCTATCCTTCCTGATTTGATTTCATTTGACGGACCAAAGCCAAGCAAGCAAAGGAAGCCATGCTTACGCACATGGAAGGTACGCGCGCACGCATCGAATCACATCTCCAGGAACAAGCGAACCAGCCTCGGACGGCGGGCCGCATTGAAACCAGCAAGCAATTTCACGCAGACGTCCCATGCACGGGATACAAACCAACGCCGACCGATCGACGCCTTGCCGGCAGCGCCATCCGGTGGATCGATTGACGTGCCGAAAAGAATCGCGATCTTGACGATCATGACGGATCGAGAGGGACCCATCTTATCTCTGCTCTGAAACGGAAACGGAGGAGGAGATGCTCTCTTCGTTTCGCGATCTGGTCTGGACGGTGCCGTCGTCGTCGGGTCTTTTTCTTTCCTCCGGCAGCAGCAGCAGCAGTAGTAATACGTGATGGCAGGAGTGGTAGCTCTCGTCCTTGAATTTCTGCGGATCTGCGTGCCATAATAAACCAACTTTGGCCGCATGCGGTGTAATTTGTGATGCGTGTTTGGGCGGGCGGGCGCACGAGGATCTTCAAGATCCACGCAGCGCAGGGAAGGGAAGACAGGACCACGTACGGATGTCCCCGTTTTTCTAGCCTAGTACTCCCTCCAAAACTCCCTCCGATTCTTTTTAGTCCGCATATAAGATTTGGTCAAAGTCAAGCTTTTATAGAGTTTGACTAACTTTATATTAAAAAATATAAACGTTCACACTATGAAATCAATATTATCAGATGAACCATGAAATGTATTTTCATACTATATAGTTTTAGTATTGTAGATATTCATATGTTTTTATATAAATTTGGTCAAACTTTGTGTAGTTTGACTTTGACCAAATCTTATATGCGAAGTAAAAAACAAACGAAGGGAGTACTATAATCATTTCCTTCCAAACGAGCAGTCGAGCGCTACGCGCGTACGTACATGTGAGGAGGAAGCCGGAAACTATACAGTGAAAAGGTAAACTGCACCATGTAGAGCACGTACTGCACTGCGGCGACCTACGGTACTACTCTGTGGTTGCAGTAACAGTATGGTCAAAACTGCGGTGGATCATTGTGCAGAGAACGGGACAACGGCGGTGGTGGTGCCCGAGAGTGGACCGCATCGCCGATCGCCTCCACCAACAGAATATCGTACGGCCGATACGAGAAAGATTGCGGGGTCGGCTCCGCTCGGCTCTTCTCCATTCCTCGGCCCAATACAGTGTACAGTATCTATCATAGACCGTACTACGATGGTGCGCATGTAGATGGGACAAGAAGAAGAGCGTGGTGACATATGGTCAGATTCGTGCGTATCCTGAGTTGGCTCCGATTGTTGGACTTGGGCGACCAGTGGGACATTCATGGCCCACGGTAAAAATTAGAACTACCGGAGAAAGATGGACATCTTTTTTTTTTGGTTATTTTATAAAATGTGAAAGAATGACAACATTCCCTTCGTCCCTAGCGTCTCTTTGGAACTTTAGCTTTCAACTGGACTCAGAGACATTGCCGGCCATCACAAACATTTTCCTGAAGCTTTTGACACATCAAAAGTCTAGTTTGTCTTGTATTCGGGAACACCCTTATTTTGAGTCAAATAACACAGATAAAGCAAAATAATAGTAATTTGTAAACATTCCAATTCTTGGCCACACCACCCACACTGTGAGAAAAAACATAATCGCCATGTTGGATTTTAACATGACTTTTTTTGCAATTCTAATTTTTTATTTGGTTCAGAGTTGGCTAGTTCTAATAGAAGGGTTGGACGCGCTTCGCTCCACGGTTGAAGTTGTTTGGACCAGGTTAAAATTGTGAACCAAGTCCTAAATTGAACACTTCGACAAAATGAGAGAGCTTCAAAATTAGGAAGCATAGTGAATTTAAAGATATGCCTCATGGTTTTTGTAATTTTCAAAACTTTTCTATTTTCTTCAAAAATAATAATCCTTAAGCAAAAGGGGTCTAAAAAAACTAGTCATCTCGGGGCATTTTGGTTGTTGAGAAAAGAAAATTGGTCCGATGGCATAGTCACGAGGAATTCAAAGTGGGGGCAACTTGGTAACGAACAAACGATTTCACTACTTTTTAAATAGAGCCCCATGTACTCTATTTACATGGGGAGTTGATGCTTGCATCAACCCTAAAAAAATTTTGATGCTTGTATCGTAGTATACATTTTTTCTGGACTAGTTTATTGCACATGTGAACGAGAAGGGGTACCAGCTAGTAGCAAGGCTGTGGATTGGGATGCACGGCATAGATTTGGTAGATATACCTCACATGGTTATTGTAGAAGCGCATGCTCTAGCCAATGCAACCAAAAGACCAATTTAATGGAAGAGACTAGGCAGCACATTATACGTCAACACCCCCCCCCCCCAACGTGTGGCTCCCTCAGGCCTAAACGTGGACCGAAAGTGGGCTACAATTTAATTGCGCCAGCCGGGTCTTGAACTCAAGACCTCTTGGCTCTGATACCATGTAGAAGTGCATGCTCTAGCCAATTCAATCAAAAGACCGATCTGATGAAAGAGACTAGGCAACACATTATACGTCAACAGTTATGATAGTCAAATGGAATCACGGCCAAGATACGTCGAACCAAGGCTACTCAGGATTCGTTTGGATTCAAAAATTATATACGACAAGTACGTAGTGCCATTTATATATACTAGGAGAGTCTAGTTAGTGAAACATAAAATGGGCATTCATTTCTATTGAAGTCATGCATCGATCTGTTGTTCCAAAAGTCCGAACTGATGGAGGAAGGCGGACAATATATTTCAACAGCGCCTCACGTCTAGGCTTAGAGCATCTAGAGTCGGGCGCCTCAAACCCTCCTCAAATGCCTGGGCGGACCGCCCGGTCACTGGTCGGTCACGTTTTTTTGAACCAGGCGGACGCCTCAAACGGACCTCAAACGCCCCGGCTAACCAGTTGGGGTTTGAGATGCATGCTGATAACTAACTACAAATTGGTTACACAAGTGGCGAGCGCGCATCATTCCATTCGCTTGAAACCGGAATAAGATGGAGTAGGTCAAATGTTCTGGAGCGTGTACTGAAGAATGAAGATGATGAAGGTTTGACTTGCATGTTGACAGCAGCTCAAAAGTACGTACGCGGGAGTATAAGTCTTTGTAGATATTCCTGTGTGGACTACATATGGAGCAAAATGAGTGAATCTACATTCTAAAATGAATTTATATACATCCATATGATATCCATAGTGAAATCTCTATGAAGGCTTATATTTTAAAACGGAGGGAGTAGTTTCCAACGGCATGGCCCATCAGGTTAGGCCTGTATCTTTGCGTTCTGCGTTTGGAGGATGCGCGACTCATTGCGGTTCCATGCATCTTTGCGCGACCAAAACTGCAGCAGTTCCATGCATGATTCTGGTGCTTTTCGGGGAACAGAAGAATTTGCCAGTCGAGCTCGTGTCCAGAAGCATGAGCTTTCCACCCCGGGGGCAGGGCAGGGCAGGCAGGATCTCCTCCGTTTCCCAAGCCGATCGTATCGACTGGAGAAGCGGGAGACCGCGGGATCGCCACACATGGCCTGGCCGGAGACTCCACTAGAGGCAGCGGCGTCGGCGACGGCAAAAGGGAATGGGAACCCACGCCGTCGTGCTGTCACGTATCTGACGGCTGAGAGATGCGTTCATTTTCCTTTTAGCGGTGTCTGCTCGTAAAGCAGCAGGATCAGTACTTGTGGTACTGACCTCGTCGCCGAGGAACGAACTGCTGCCAGCCGGGTCATCGACAAGACGGCAACAACCATTGTGGTCTGCGTGCGTGCGTACGTGGAACCATATGCATGCTTTCTTTCACGCGCATGCTCGAGGCCTGCCCTTCTGCGGGAAAAAATGTGAAACGAAATGAACTTGAAACTTAGCACTTAGCAGGATCAATGCAGGGCAAAGATAGTCCAGATGAAATGTCTTTCCGATAAATTAAAATCAGCAGGTCGTAGTATCGTTGCGGACATGTGCCTTCTTTTCCTTTGAAATGTCAATTGACCTCTCTCTTTTGATGGACCCATGATGGTTCTTCCGTAAAAGCATTGTGAAAAGATGTGCTTCGGCGGACTATCAGGGCAGTAGGGCCAGATGTGTCCGTACAATAAGGTCAGTCATCTAAATCCGGCCGCCGGGTGCGCAAACCAGGTGGTCGTGGTTGGGTAGCTCGGGGCCGTCGAGGGGAAGGGGCTGGGCGAGCGCGCGTCCGAGCTGCACAGCTGCAATGGCAGCGGCCGTGGCGGCGGCGAGGGGAAGAGTGGGGAAGAGTGGAGGGGGTGCGGCCGGAGGAACGGAGGAGGGCGGATAGAAAAAGGCGTCCCTGTGCCACCAACGGGCGGGCCAGGGGAGGATACGCGCACACGGCTCGCCCGTCCGCGTGCTGTCCGTTTCACCCCAAAAGCGGCGCAAACTTGAGCCCAGAATGGGTCGAAAGCGGACAGAAAACGGACAAAAGTCCGTTTGCGCCCGCGCGCTGGGCCGTGTCCGTTTTACCCAAACGAACAGGATAGGGTCACACGATGGAGTTGGCCTGATCTAATACGATCCTCCCTCACTCTGCACTCTCTGCTCTGCTGCTGGGTGCATTCTCTTCAACTTATCTTGGAATCTCATATGATCTCGGATTTGATTTGAGATTTGACGGACCCAAGCCATGGAAGATACGGGCGCACGCATCGAATCCCATCTACACAAACGAAGCAGCCTCGAACGGCAGACCGCATTGAAACCAACCAACCCGCGGCGAACAAGATCACACATGCAGACGTGACCTGACCTGACCGCCCATGCACGCACGCGAAACACAATGCCGACCCATGGACGCCATGCCGGCAGCTATCGCGATCCGATGAATGGATGGATCGATGCGCCGAAAAGAATCGCGATCATGACGGGTCGACGGACCCATCTTATCTCTGCTCTGAAACGGAAACGGAGGAGGAGTTGCTCTCTTCGCTTGACCAGCTGGACGGTGCCCGTCGTCGTCGGTTCTTTTCTTCTCCGGTAAGGTAGAAATGCATCAATTCAATGCATGGTAGGAGTGGTAGCTCTCGTCCTTCAATTCTGGAAGATCTGCGTGCCATGATAATACTTTGGCCGCGTGTGGATGCATATTTCAACGAGGATCTTGAAGATCGATGCAGGGCTGCTGGGCAGGACCACGTTTTTTTTTTCTTTCTAGCAAGTCATCCTTGCAAACCAGCCACGGGGGATGTGCTCGGTAGATCGCCACACAAGTTCACCACCACCTCCTCAGATTTGCCATAGTTTATCCCAAAAAAACTACTGGTACGACTACGATTCAGCTGCTGTATGGCAACGCGAACCAACCTATGGATGGATGGTTAAAAGGACAGTGATATCTTCACCCCGCCAGAGTTTAAGTCTTGGTACGTGCATTATTATTGGATTTATTTTAAAATTTCCGGCAATACACTTTCAGTGGGAGGAGACATTCCCGTCGACGACGAGGCGCCTACGGTGACTTAGTAAATCTCAAGATCTACTAGTCTGGTCAATACAGCGGTGGAATGGAACATTGTGCGCGGGAACTTACGGGACCGAGACGGGAGTCGCCGGCTGATACAAGAAAGATAGTCGGGTGGCCTCAGCTCGGATCTTCTCCATTCCTTGGCGGAGTAGAGTGAAGTGAGTGAACCATAGACCATACCACGGCACGCATGCACATGGGACAAGAAGATGGAGACTTGTGCTGACATCTCGAGTAGGATCTGATTGTTGGACTTGGGCGACCTGTGGGGCATTCATGGCCTAACGTCAAAATTAGTACTACGGGAGAAACCGTGGCGGATCCAATCGGGTTGCCGAAATTGTGATTTTTTTTACCCAGTAGTTTTTTTTTTGAGTGGTACCTATTAGTAAAAACTCTAAAACAAAGCAGCCCATTGGTCCATCTTCAGAGACTGAGGCTGGAAATAGCCGCAAGAGCTATGTCTCGCATTAAGCAGAACGGACGGTAGCACCTCTCACTGAAGGATCTTTTCATCTCCTATAGCAACTGGGCCGGCCCACTCAATAAAAGAAAAGATGAAGAAAAAGCGAGCAGAACCGGGGTCCTAACCTAGGTCACCTAGATGCAAGCTAGCGACAGTAGCCACAACCACTGTGTCTGGTTCGTGATTAAATGCAGGGCACGACCTCCTTTAACGTAAAGGAGCAGATTTTCCCCATCATTTTTCCCAGTTTTCTCTGGTTTTTATTTTATTTTATTCGTTTTCTTTTGTTCGTTTCCTTTTTCTTCTCCCTTTTTAATTCTTTTTTCATTTGATTCTTCGATTTTTATTTTCCATTTTTCATCTTAATTTGGTTTATTATGTGTTTTTTGTTTTATTTTTTTCGCTTTCTTTGTTTCTTTTGGTTTTGATTCTACATTTTCCCCATATGGCCATAACATTTTTCTAATACAGGTTTAACATTTTTAAAACATATTATATTTTAATATATAGTCAACAATGTTTCTATACACATTTTGAAACATTTTTCAAATGCTTGATTAACATTTTTTCTTATACAACATTAACATTTTTCGAATACATGGTCAACACTTTTATATACATTTTTTAAATACTTGATAAAAGGTTTTAGTTTTCTTAAAAAAATTTAATATATGGCCAACCTTTTTTCTATATAGATTTAACATTTTTCAAATGCTTGATTAATATTATTCAAATACTTGTTCAATTTTTTTCTTAAATGCTTGATTAACATTTTTTATATACATGATCAAATGTTTTCACCATTTTTTAAATACATGGTCAATATTTTTTCTATACACATTTAACATTTCCCAAATGCTTGAGTAACGTTTTTCAAATACTTGTTCAACATATTTTTTTCAAATTCTTGGTTAACATTTTTATATACATAATAAAAAATTCATCATTTTTTAATACGTGATCAACAATTTTCCTATACACATTCAACATTTTCTGAATGCTTGATGAACCTTGATTATCATTTTTTAAATACTAGTTCAACATTTTTCAAATACTTGTTTAAAATTTTAAAAACGCTTGATTAATATTTTTAAATTGTTCAACATTTTTAAAATGTTTTTATAGGGTGTTTTGTAATACACACACACACACACACACACACACACACACACACACACATATATATAAGAGAGAGAATTTTAAACAAAATTAAAAAATAAATCAAAAAAAGAAAACAGAAAACATTTAAGAAACAGAAAAGGAGCCTTTTTTAAGTCTGCATGCTTAAGTAGCCGCATATATAGCTAGAACTGTTCAATTGTTCAAATGCATCTGTAGTTCTAATCCAATTAAGTTCAAATATCAAACTCCAACATTGTTGTCATCTTTGACCGTCCACAGATACAAATCTTTATTCAGTTGATCGTGAGTTGCTCGACGCCGAGTTTTTTGATGCATTTGGACAAACTCTTCAAATGTGACCGGATTCTAGTCAGAAACTTCGATAGGATCACCCATGTTCTCAAATTCAAGACCTACGACAACATGATCATCCTCATCCTTCACAATAATATTGCCTTTGTAAAAATATTGCGCACTACTTACATTTCCAATGCATGCAATGAAGAGATCTGAGCAAACGTGGCCACCCTCTTCCTTCCTTGCAAACCAGCCACGGGGGATGTGCTCGATAGATCGCGCACAAGTTCACTACCACAGTCCTCAGCTTCGCCATAGTTTATCGGGAAAAAACTACTAGTACGACTACGATTCAACCGCTGTACCCGCGGCGACCTAGGTATGTACGCTGCTAGTCTGGTCAAATACTACAGCGGTGGAATGGAACATTGTGCACAGGAACTTTACGCGACCAGGACCGGATAGCCGGCTCCACGAACAGAATATCGTACGGCCGATACGAGAAAGATAGCCGGGTGGGCTCGGCTCGGCTCTTCTCCATTCCTCGGCGGAGTACAGTGAAATGAGTGAACCATAGACCATACCACGGCTCGCATGCACATGGGACAAGAAGACGGAGACTTGTGTTGACATCTCGACGGATTCCGGGGAATGCTGAGCAGGATCTGATTGTTGGATCTGGCGACTTGTGGGGCATTCATGGCCTAACGTCAAAATTAGTACTACTGGAGAAACAGTGGCGGATCCAATGGGGTTGCCAAAATTGTGAATTTTTTACCTAGTAGTAAAATCTCTAAAACTAAGCAGCCCGTCTAGTCATTCCTAAAGCTCATTGTCCCATCTTCAGAAACTGAGGCTGGAAATAGCCGCAAGAGCTATGTCTCGTATTAAGCGAGATAGACGGTAGCAGCTCCCGCTAAGGATTTTTTCATCTCTTATAACAACCGGGCCGACCCACTTAATCAAAGAAAAGATGAAGAAAAAGTGCTACAGAGGCTTTGTTGCTTGCATTTCCACGAGGGGTCTTTACAGCACCCCATAGGCTCAGACAGTTTTTCCCAGTGCTGTAATATGCGGACGATACCCTGATCATCTTTAAGGGGGATTTTGAACAGGCCACAGTGATCAAGAACATTCTCACCGCTTTCTCGGCTTTCTCAGGTCTGACTATCAATTTTCATAAAAGTACGTTAGTGCCAATTTCTATGGACACAACTGTGGCTGTTGAGATTGCTCAGCTGTTTGGCTGCCCTCTGTCCTCTGTTCCATGCACATATCTCGAGCTGCCTTTGTCTCTGAACAAGATCACACACGGGATGCTGCTGCCAGTTATACACAAAGTAGACCGCAGACTCTCGGGCTGGTTGGCTACTTTCTTAACACAGGGAGGAAGGCTCACTCTTGTCAACTCTGTGCTGACCGGCATAACCAGTTATTTCATGTCATGCTTCCCATGGCCTAAAGAGTCCATCAATTTGCTGGACAGTCTCCTGCGTGCTTTCCCATGGCAAGGCAAAAACAAGATTAAAGGTGGCCATGCAGTGCCTTGTGGCTTGGGACAAGGTCACTCTTCACCGGGAAAGTGGAGGCTTGGGTGTGAGGAACCTGCAAGCCCATAATCAAGCAATGTTTGTGCAAGTTTCTTTCCAAGATTCTGCAGTCTTCTGACATTCCGTGCTACCAGTGGGTTGCTTCACAATATCTCAAGAAGACCATTCCTTTTGGTTCTAATAGCAGAGATACAGCTTTGTGGAGAGGTTTCAAGGATCATATTCATTTGCTCATCAACTCCTCGCGGTGTACTTTGGGCTCCGGTAATCTCATATCCTTTTGGCATGATCAATGGCTCGAATATGGCAGACTTTGCTTGTTGTTGCCAGTCCTATACTCCTTTGCCAGGAACCGTTGTTGTTCGGTTCAGTCGCAATTTTCAGATGGATCATGGTCAGTGCAGCTACACCCAAACCTCTCCCACTCCGCTAAGCAGGAGCTCCTCTTGCTGCACCGACTAATTGCAATTACATCTCCTGATGACGCAAGCCAGGATGTACGTACTCCCTCTGTGCTCGCCAAGCAAATCAGCGCAGGATTTTTTTACCGGCTGCTGACGTTCAGGGGTGTCAGCTGTGCTTTTCATTTTTGGGGTGGGACGCGTTGATACCTCTCAAGCACAAAACCTTTCTCTGGCTAGCCTTTTGGGATCGTCCCAACACCAGAAATAACATGGTCAAGAAACATTGGGTGGCCATTGCTCCTAGTGCGGGCTGTGATCTTTGTCCCGCATTGGAATCAATTCATCACATAGTGCTGCGTTGTCGACCAGCATCTGCCCTCTTTCATCGGTTGCTTCTGGCCCCTTTGGCTTGCAGATCGGCCGACATCATCTCCTTTGTTCAACAAGCTGCCTCTCAATTGGAGATCAACCGCAAATGGAATGTCGCCTTTGCCGCATGTGCCATCACTCTCTGGCATGCATGAAATGATCGAATCTTCAATTCACGTTCTTGGACCGACTCCTACACAAGGTTCTATGCTGCGGATCTACTACGCCTATGGTGCCGCAGAGCCACAAAGCAGGGAGGATCTCATGTTTTGGGGCAATTTACTAGCTGAATAGTTTATTCTCCTGATGTTATCTCTACTTACCCCCCTCTTTCTGTCTTTTTTGTGGCATTGCACCAAGGTGCACCCCACAAAGCCCCATGTAACTGTTACCCAGGCTGCAGCCTGTTTTGAAATATAAGGGTGGCTCTGTGCCTCCTTTTATCTTCATAAAAAATGAAGAAAAAGTGAGCGGAATCGGGGTTCTAACCCAGGGGAATGTATTCGGTGCACCCGCACTTGTGGTGCTACCGGTGCACCGGATGCCATAGAATATTTTAAAAGATCTGAAAAGAAATCTAGCACGTTAACGCAAAATCAATGTACGATGTCACAAAATTCCGTATTGAAATTTGAAATATTTTTTGAGATACAAAAAATGAAAAATTTGACATCAGTGTGATAATGGGCCAAATTTAAAGCCCAAGTTATGTTTATGTACTATTCAGTGTTGAATTTGTCATTTTTGTTTTTTGAGTTATGTTTCAAATTTTGAATTGAAATTTTGTGAAACGTACATTGGTGTTGTGTGAGCGTGCTAATAGTTTTTTCAGAATTTTTTGAACATCTTAAAAGCATAATGTAAGTACGGTGCACCGGTAGCACCACAAGCTCTGCTGCACTAGATATTTTCCCTCTAACCCAGTTCTGCTGGATAAGAGCTAGGGACACTAGCCACAACCACTGGGTCTGGTTCGTGATGAAGTGTAGGGCACGACCTCCTTTAAGGTAAAAGAGCCAATTTTCTCCATCGTTTTTCTTTTTCTTTTTCTATTTTTTTTCTGGTTTTTATTTCATTTTATTCGTTTTCTTTTGTTCTTTTCTTTTCTCTTCTTCGTAATTTATTCCTTTTGCATTTGTTTCTTTGATTTTTATTTTCCATTTTCTTCTTACTTTCCTTTATTTTGTGTTTCTTTTCGGTTTTAACTTTTTTGGGTTTTCTTTGTTTCTTTTGGTTTTCATTCTTCATTTTTTCTATATGCCCACAACATTTTTCTAATACAGGTTTAAGATTTCTAAAATACATTGTCGTTAATATATGGTCAACATTGTTTCTATACACATTAAAAAAAATCAAATTCCTGCTTAACATTTTTTCATATACAAGGTTAACTTTTCTCGAATACATGGTCTACATTTTTTATATACATTTTGTAAAATGCTTGATTAACAGTTTTCCATTTTTAAACATTTTTTGAATACATGGTCAATATTTTCTCTATACAGATTTAACATTTTCCAACTGCTTGATTAACATTATTCAAATACTTTGTCAACATTTTTTCAAATACTTGATTAACATTTTTAATACTTGTTCAACATATTTTTTATCAAATTCTTGATTAACATTTTTAAATACTTGCTCAACATTTTTTTTACACATTTAACATTTCCCAAATTATTGATTAACATTTTTAAATACTTGTTCAACATATTTTTATCAAATTCTTGATTAACATTTTTATATACATGATAAAAAAATTCATCATTTATTTAATACATGATCAAAAAATTTCCTATACACATTCAACATTTTCCTAATGCTTGATGAACCTTGATTAACATTTTTCAAATGCTTGTTCAACATTTTTCAAATACTTGTTTAACATTTTTCAAATGCTTGACTAATATTTTTTAAATACTTGTTCAGCATTTTTAAATTTTTTTATAGAGTGTTTGAATATATATATATATATATATATATATATATATATATATATATATATATATATATATATATAATATTTTAAAGTTTAAACAAATTTAAAAATAAAGAAAAAAACGAAAACTAAAAACTTTAAGAAAAGCAAAGAAAGAGCTTTTTTAAGTCGGCATGCTCAAGTAGCCGCATATATAGCTAGAACAGTTCAAATGTTCAAATGCAGCAGTAGTTCTAATCTAAATAAATTTAAATATTACACTCCAACATTGTTGTCCTCTTTGACCACCCACAGATGCTCAATCAGATCTTCCTTCAGTTGCTCGTGAGTTGCTCGATGCGGAATTTGTTGATGAATTTGGACAAACTCTTGAAATGTGGTTGGATTCTGGTCTGAAACTTCGATAGGATCACCCATGTTCTCAAATTCAAGACCCGTGACAATGTCCTCACCCTCATCCTCCACGTCTCATGTTGGTCTTGTAAAGCTTTTGGGCAGTACTTGCATTTCCAATGCATGCAGTCAAGAGATCCGAGCAAACGTGGCCACCCTCTTGCTTCCGAGATTGCCAAGAGCCTCTCGGTGCCTATGACAGTTGGTTCTCTCAGGTACTGAGGTTCAAATACCTCAACCATGGCAGTTGCAAACTGACCATGGCATCTCCGCATGTGCTCTCAGACATCCGTAGGTACTCGTCTCACGAATCAGTGGTCGTGCCATATGCAAGCACGCAGTGCGGCCGTGCACTTCTGGTAACCCGAGAACCCAATCCTTCCCATGGCATCCTTCTTTAATATGAAATAGTCATTAAAGTACCGACGCCATGGTAGAGACGATCAAAGAATTTTGGTGCATCCAGAAGCGCCGGCGACAATTGTCAGCAAGGAGGGCATCGGGTGCAAAGTAGTCAGCCATCAATGTCAAATGGCCGCGCGCCCTATTGCGATTGAGCATTCGATGACCCTGATCGATCCCTTGAAATTGAGAACATGTTCTTCCGCATGCTCCGCGTCTCCAAGGATCGCCTGCATCATCGCCATCTCTTCCGTGTAGTCCTCCTCGTCGGACGAGCCGTCAAACGACTCAACATAGTGCTCATATATGTACTCCATATCCGAATCCATTGCTTGAAAGGAGACAAATTCTTAGCTCGAGCATTTGACCGAACAGTTGTCGGGCATGCTGAGTATGGTAGGAGCGGATGGTACCTGTGCGGCGGTAGGAGGAGGGGTGCCGAAGAACGATGGAGGAGAAGCGGCGTGGAACCCGGGGTGTACCATTGGAGGTGATGGACTTGTTGAGTTCCGGCATGGGTGTGGCGGAGTGGTCGGGGTTGTGGAGTGGCGGCGATGGTAAGGGAAAAATGGAAGGAGCAAAAATGGGAGGATGGAGGCGCAGGGTCCGAGAGGGTTTTGGGTGGGCTGGGGGCATCGAAGTCCTACATGGTTGCTGTTCGGACTCCTGCAAATGCCCCCCCCCCCCTGTCTCGGGTTTTCGAGAAAAAGTGCATCCGGACCAGTCGGCGGACCAATACAAGACTGCGTTAGATGACTAAACACGTTCGGATCATGCAGTCCGGACGGTTGCGGGCTGTTCGAGGATCCGCTTTGGAGTTGCCCTAACAGTATCTTTGCTTGCAGTTTTCGTGCTGGCATCAATCTTGTATTTAAAATTATACACAAAAAATGCCACTAGTCGTGGACAGTAGGTCAAGAGAAGAGTGTTGCTTTTGGGTGCATGTTCAGATGTTCTAGTCCACGCTCAACATGTGAATATGCTTTCACACCAAGGGCGTGCGTGTCTGTGTTGAACACGCATAGAGTACCAGGTGAGATTAGTCTGTCGAGCGTGTACATACGCAGGGGAATACTAGTTTCCAAGGGGTCCTTGTGGATCCACTATGTGTGAGGCAGGATCGACCGGGGTGAAAGGCACGCGTCCGGCCTGTGTGTAGGGAAAGCGGAGACCGCGAGATCGCCACACATGCAGGGGCTGAGCCAACGTGTAGGCATTGGGTTCAAGTGAACCCAATGATTTTCTCACCCTACGTACGTATATATATGCATAGTCACTTGTATGAACCCAATACGGATTCACGTTTGAACCCATCATCGAAGCCACGCACGAGCCACAAGCATCTCAGCCCATTAAAATGTTATAATCAGTAGCCCAACAAAAAGGCCACAGCTATTTAAGCAGCCCACAAATAAATGTGATGCCATCTACGCAGCAGGCTCGACTGCCGAAATCACTAATTAAGGAGTACTCGTTGCAAAGAACACTCCACCTTCCCAGGTCACGACAAGTGGCGCACATGCAGCACGCCACTTGTCGCAACCTGGGAGATTTCCCTTTTTTCGTAGATCCGTTTATTCAAAACGTTTTATCTCTTAAACCGTGCGTCCAAATCTTAAACCGTTTTCACCATTGGATTCCTCGCGTCGAGATCTTTAAAACTAGATTCCATGTTGATAGGTTTTAACGAACTTTTTTTCACGAAAAAACCAGACGAAAGAACCGAACCGGGAGCACGGTTTTTTCCCTTTCCGAAAGAGGCACGCCTGTGCCTCTCGCGAAATCACAACCATGCCTCGCGCAGAAGCAAAACCGTGACTCTCGTGGAAGGAAAAAAAAACAGAAAACGCGTTTTTTTCCCTTTCCGAAAGAGGCACGCCCGTGACTCTCGCGAAAGCACAACCGTGCCTCTGGCGAAAGCAAAACCGTGACTCTCGCGAAAGAAAAAGAAAATAGAAAACGCATATATTTTTCCCTTTCCAAGAGGCACGGCCGTGACTCTCGCGAAAAAAATAGAAAATGCGTTTTGTTTTTCCCTTTCCGAGAGGCACGGCCGTGACTCTCGCGAAAGCACAACCGTGCCTCTCGCGGAAATAAAACCGTGACTCTCGCGAAAGAAAAAAAACAGAAAACGCGTTTTTTTGTTTCTGAAAGGCACGGCCGTGACTCTCGCTACAGCACAACCGTGCCTCTCGCGGAAGAAAAACCATGACTTTTCGTGAAAGAAAAAAAAAGAAAACGCGTTTTTTCGAATATTTTTTTGTCGAAAAGCTAAGGAAGACCGGGGGAAACTAAAACGTCGAAAACCCCCGAAAAAAACCGTTTAAAATCCCGAAAACGCGTGCGGAAAAATAAAAAAACAAAATCTGAAGGGAGCGTCCAGAGCGCGACACATGGCGAATGGCTGAAAGCGCGCCAAGTGGCGCTGATCGTTGCGAGGCTCCCGAAGGAGCGCTCGTTAACTAGTTGCTCTCCTCGACTGCGACCATCGATTCCATGTCATGTACGCCACACACCACACGCCTCTGATATCCCAACTTTTTTTGCCCAACTCGGCAACTGCCTCTGTCTCTCGTCTCTCTCTTCACCCATGACGGCGCCCGATCGGCAGCGGCAAGGCAACAAGTCCTCTAGAACGTCCGGCAATTGAAGTACAAATTGAAAGTAATAAGATCAAATCATCCCTGTGCATGTATGGTATTACCTTTTGCCCTAGTTTTCCAATTGCTTTTCCTGTACTTTGATTGACCTAGGTTATGGAGCGATATTTCTCAAAGAGGAGTGGATCACTAGCTTCAGATAATGTTGCTTCAAATGTCACTTCAGGACCATCGACCGGTTAACAAAGTGCATGTAATTACGTTTCTCTGCAAGTAATCTCCCAAGGCCTTCTATTCAGAGATAAATTAATAGCTTTTGTAATTTATCAATAAAAAGTTGTTACTTCCCACAAAATGAGTGGAGAGATGTTTTCCAGCTATGAATGTGGTCCAAAAAAAGTTGCACAATAAAATGAGTGAGTAGTTCATGAATAATTATGTGAAGAAACATATGTTTTCTATCATCAGTAATGACGTTTACCTTGATCAATTAAGATGATGAAAGATCAAAAGGGGACACTCTGAATGGAAGTGACATTACATGCTTCTTTCGCTTTTATGGCACTTGTCAAACTAACTTGTCATTCATTTTCAATGTTACCAGCAAGATGCATCTGAAGCTCTGAAGTTATTTTTACACGACTCTATTTATAATATGTAAGCACACAAATTTTGCAATTTAATCTAACAGGTATGTCTTAAACTCTCTGGTTTTTAATGTAACCATTATATTTGATAAACTGATATCATATTTCTACTTGTTGCGCTTGGGTTGATGTACTCCTATGATAAGACACCATAAAAATAGACTTTACAATCAATTAAATTATATAAAGTCCTCATAACTAGCTAATGAGCGAACCCATTGACCGAATTTCCTGGCTTCGCCCCTGCACACATGGCCTGGCCGGAGACTAGAGGCAGCGGGTCGTCCATGGCAAAAGGGAATGAGAGTATCTAACAGCCAGAGTTGCCAAATCCGGCATCCGATACGCACGCGCACGGGCGCGTCCGTGGATAATGACCGGAGACTTCTTAAATCCATGCCTCCACATCCGCGTATCTCATATCCGGCACTCTATGTCCATACAAATTCATGCAACATAGTACTAGATCACCAAACGTTCAAAATAGATAGGAAACAGCCATATAAACCGATACCAAACGGGCACAATTCACATAAACATCACCAAACGGGCATAATTCACACAGTTCAATGATCCGGCACATTCTAACTACATAGTAGAACTATATCTATTATATATAAAAAGTATTTGACGGGTTTACCAGGAAAAAGATAAATCACTAGAAATTACCACAAAAAATAGAAACATCTAACCGTTAATTTAATAGACTAATTTTTTTGTCCATTATATAAGATTGACGTTTAGAAAATTATCCACCAATGCCATTATAATTGTAGTGGGAGAAAGCGTTTCGCTCCCTTCATCAGCCTAATAAAGGGAGGAACCTATGCCATAGATTAGTTTTATAAAATCCTTGACTCCATCGTAAAAGGAAGAGAAGAAAATAAAAGGAACATGCCATAGATTAGTTTTTCTTTACGTGAGTCCATCCATCATTGAAAGAAGACAAAAAAAGGGCTGGAGGCTCCTGCCCTCACGCACGCCAATTAGTTTTTCCTTACATTAGATGACCCGGTTGCGCCAATGGCGCAAGAAGCGAATTACAAAGAATATTAGTAGTGAGTAAGTAGATGTACTCCCTCCATTCCTAAATATAAATCTTTTTAGAGATTTCAAATGGACTACAACATACGAAATTATATAGACATATGTTAGAGTAAAGATTCACTCATTTTGCTCTGTATGTAATCCTTTGTTGGAATCTCTAAAAAGACTTACATTTGGGAATTAACTTAGATCGGTTTGTGAAAAAAATACAATGTTCAGAAGAGCGAGTAAGTTAGTGTGGATATGACGACAGATACAATTTATCAAACTTTGCTCATTGAATGAAGCTCAAATTATAGATAAACAAAAATATATTCTAAGCTTACCTAATTGGCATGAGCATTATTTAACAACTCAAATACATCATCCAATCTAAAGATTTCTCTTCTATTGCCAAGGACCTCTGAACACTGCCAAGAGGGACGATAGTTGTAGATACAGAATTATGCTTAAGAGCACAACTGAAATCTATAACTGTCGTATTCATGTGCAGACATATCTTCATCACATCATCGTTTTCCAAGTATAGTTAATAAGAAATCCGATTCATATATGTCATGGTCATGCCATTTATGTTGAATGTATTCAAGGCACTTCTGTAACAAAAATTTTAAACACCCAGTGGCAGTAGGGTGTCATTGTCGGATAATGCTTGCATAGTACACTTCCACAGGTACTTAAGCGTGACGCTTCCACTGTTAAACCATTTGGAGCAACCCGTATAGTTATTACATCCAGAATATCTTTGATTTCATTGGTCCATATGCCACACTTGTAGAACCAAATATCAGGGGAATCACCAACAAGATAGTTGTTGTTCTCTAGCATGCAATAAGGACTCAGGATGTCTTCCGTCAGCACTGGCACATAACAAAACAAAGATGGAACAAAGGAATTACATGCGAGTACAAAACAAGCAAAACTCAAAATTAGCAGCATGGTGACAATGAATTACAGTGGGAAGATCACCAGCAATATACAGAGCTAGCATGATATTAATGCCTCAAGGGATCAGATAATTAATATTGGCAACAAAAGAACCTACTGCCACTTTATATGGAACAAAAAAATGATTATTATGGTGAGCACAGAATAACATGAAGTTGTAATGTGCAGCCAACAAGTGCAGCTATCTGTATAAGCTACTGCTACTTGACAATCTATATTGACAGGAATATTTGTGAACTCATTCTAATCTATCTTAAGTGAAAACATGCTTATAAGGCATCCTTGATTCTCTCTGTTGTTCAATTTCCTTTTGATGTCACTTTATTCATATGGCAAGTATGGGTTTAACCATCAGTAGAAGTCGACGGAAACTTTGTGTCAATTTCCTTTTGATGTCACTATATTTTCTTTTGATGTCAATTTCCTTTTGATGCCGTCGACGGAAACTTTGTGTGAATCAAAATACCAAGTTTAGTATGGAAACTATAGTTCTCCATGTGTCATTATTTCAAGACAAAGCATGTTATTCACACCCACTTAGAATCATAATTTCCAGTAAACTTTCCATACATCAATATCAATAAAAAGGCTTTTGTTCTTTACCTTTGATAGAAGAGGCAACTGGCTGAGGCTGCCCTAGCATGAGGTCAAACTGTTGATTGCAGAGCTGAAGCGCTATTGAAAGTAATTACATCACCTGCTATATGTACAAATAACCATTATATCATATATCATATTTTACGGTTAAAACGGCAAAAAGAGTAGAGAATGGTAAAAGGGAACTACACAATGTAGTCAACAAACTAAGTTTAGAGGCGCAAATGTATGATGGAGCGCACGAATTCCTTTCGCTGGTCTCGGTGTGAATTACATAGCCTGACAACTAAATTACAAATCATGGCATGATGGCAAGCAAGGAAAAGGTGCCAATTCACCACCACTACCAAAATCCTCCACATCCAGCTAACTTTTATGGCTTCATGCCAACATTGGCCAACTCCTTTTGAAGGAAATATGCCCTAGAGGCAATAATAAATTTGCTATTTATATTTACTTATATCATGATAAATGTTTATTATTCATGCTAGAATTGTATTAGCCGGAAACTTAGTACATGTGTGAATACATAGACAAACAGAGTGTCACTAGTATGCCTCTACTTGACTAGCTCGCTGAATCAAAGATGGTTAAGTTTCCTAGCCATAGACATGAGTTGTCATTTGATTAACGGGATCACATCATTAGAGAATGATGTGATTGACTTGACCCATTCCGTTAGCTTAGCACTTGATCGTTTAGTACGTTGCTATTGCTTTCTTCATGACTTATACATGTTCCTATGACTATGAGATTATGAGACTCCCGAATACCGGAGGAACACTTTGTGTGCTACCAAACGTCACAATGTAACTGGGTGATTATAAAGGTGCTCTACAGGTGTCTCCGATGGTACTTGTTGAGTTGGCATAGATCGAGATTAGGATTTGTCACTCCGATTGTCGGAGAGGTATCTCTGGGCCCTCTCGGTAATGCACATCACTATAAGCCTTGCAAGCAATGTGACTAATGAGTTAGTTGCAGGATGATGTATTACGGAACGAGTAAAGAGACTTGCCGGTAACGAGATTGAACTAGGTATTGAGATACCGACGATCGAATCTCGGGCAAGTAACATACCGATGACAAAGGGAACAACGTATATCGTTATGCGGTTTGACCGATAAAGATCTTCGTAGAATATGTGGGAGCCAATATGAACATCCAAGTTCCGCTATTGGTTATTGACCGGAGACGTGTCTCGGTCATGTCTACATAGTTCTCGAACCCGTAGGGTCCGCACGCTTAATGTTCGGTGACGATCGGTATTATGAGTTTATGTGTTTGGATGTACCGAAGGTAGTTCGGAGTCCCGGATGTGATCACGGACATGACGAGGAGTCTTGAAATGGTCGAGACATTAAGATTGATATATTGGACGGCTATATTCGGACACCGGAAGTGTTCCGGGCGGTTTCGGAGAAAACCGGAGTGCCCGAGGGTTACCGGAACCCCCCGGGGAAAGTTGGGCCTACATGGGCCATAGGGAAGAGGGGAGGCAGCCCACAAGGGGCAGCCACGCCCCCTCCCTATAGGGAGTCCGAATTGGACAAGGGAGGGGGGCGCGCCCCCTTTCCTTCTCCTTTTCCTCTTCCTTCCTTTCCCCTTCCTCCTCCTAGTTGGACTAAGAAAGGGGGAGTCCTACTCCTACTAGGAGGAGGACTCCTCCCCTCCTTGGCGCGCCCCAAGGGCCGACCGGCCTCCCCCCTTGCTCCTTTATATACGGGGGCAGGGGGCACCCTAGAACACACAAGTTGATCATTGATCTCTTAGCCGTGTGCGGTGGCCCCCTCCACCATAATCCACCTCGGTCATATCGTTGCAGTGCTTAGGCGAAGCCCTGCGCTGGTAGCTTCATCATCACCGTCATCACGCCGTCGTGCTGACAAAGCTTCCTCGACACTCTGCTGGATCGTGAGTTCGTGGGACGTCACCGAGCCGAACGTGTGCAGATCGCGGAGGTGCCGTACTTTCGGTACTAGGATCGGTCGATCGTGAAGACGTATGACTACATCAACCGCATTGTCATAACGCTTCCGCTTACGGTCTAAGTGGGTACGTGGACTACACTCTCCCCTCTCGTTGCTATGCGTCACCATGATCTTGCGTGTGCGTAGGAAATTTTTTGAAATTACTGCGTTCCCCAACAGTGGTATCTGAGCCAGGTTTATGCGTAGATGTTATATGCACGAGTAGAACACAAGTGAGTTGTGGGCGATAATAGTCATACTGCTTACCAGCATGTCATACTTTGATTCGGCGGTATTGTTGGATGAAGCGGCCCGGGCCGACATTACGCGTACGCTTACGCGAGACTGGTTCTACTGACGTGCTTCGCACACAGGTGGCTGGCGGGTGTCAGTTTCTCCAACTTTAGTTGAATCGAGTGTGGCTACGCCCGGTCCTTGTTGAAGGTTGAAACAGCACATACTTGATGAAAAATCGTTGTGGTTTTGATGCGTTGGTAAGAACGGTTCTTGCTCAGCCCGTAGCAGCCACGTAAAACTTGCAACAACAAAGTAGAGGACGTCTAACTTGTTTTTGCAGGGCATGTTGTGATTTGATATGGTCAAAACATGATGCTAAATTTTATTGTATGAGATGATCATGTTTTGTAACAGAGTTATCGGCAACTGGCAGGAGCCATATGGTTGTCGCTTTATTGTATGAAATGCAATCGCCATGTAATTGCTTTACTTTATCACTAAGCGGTAGCGATAGTCGTAGAAGCAATAGTTGGCGAGACGACAACGATGCTACAATGGAGATCAAGGTGTCGCGCCGGTGACGATGGTGATCATGACGGTGCTTTGGAGATGGAGATCAAAGGCACAAGATGATGATGGCCATATCATATCACTTATATTGATTGCATGTGATGTTTATCCTTTATGCATCTTATTTTGCTTAGTTCGACGGTAGCATTATAAGATGATCTCTCACTAAATTTCAAGGTACAAGTGTTCTTCCTGAGTATGCACCGTTGCGAAAGTTCGTCGTGCCGAGACACCACGTGATGATCGGGTGTGGTAAGCTCTACGTTCACATACAATGGGTGCAAGCCAGTTTTGCACACGCAGAATACTCGGGTTAAACTTGACGAGCCTAGCATATGCAGATATGGCCTCGGAACATGAGACCGAAAGGTTGAGCGTGAATCATATAGTAGATATGATCAACATAGTGATGTTCACCATTGAAAACTACTCCATCTCACGTGATGATCGGACATGGTTTAGTTGATATGGATCACGTGATCACTTAGATGATTAGAGGGATGTCTATCTAAGTGGGAGTTCTTAGTAATATGATTAATTGAACTTTAATTTATCATGAACTTAGTACCTGATAGTATTTTGCATGTCTATGTTGTTGTAGATAGATGGCCCGTGCTGTTGTTCCGTTGAATTTTAATGCGTTCCTAGAGAAAGCTAAGTTGAAAGATGATGGTAGCAACTACACGGACTGGGTCCGTAACTTGAGGATTATCCTCATTGCTGCACAGAAGAATTACGTCCTGGAAGCACCGCTAGGTGCCAAACCCGCTGCAGGAGCAACGCCAGATGTTATGAACGTCTGGCAGAGCAAAGCTGATGACTACTCGATAGTTCAGTGTGCCATGCTTTACGGCTTAGAACCGGGACTTCAACGACGTTTTGAACGTCATGGAGCATATGAGATGTTCCAGGAGTTGAAGTTAATATTTCAAGCAAATGCCCGGATTGAGAGATATGAAGTCTCCAATAAGTTCTACAGCTGCAAGATGGAGGAGAATAGTTCTGTCAGTGAGCATATACTCAAAATGTCTGGGTATAACAATCACTTGATTCAACTGGGAGTTAATCTTCCTGATGATAGTGTCATTGACAGAATTCTTCAATCACTGCCACCAAGCTACAAGAGCTTCGTGATGAACTATAACATGCAAGGGATGGATAAGACAATTCCCGAGCTCTTCGCAATGCTAAAGGCTGCGGAGGTAGAAATCAAGAAGGAGCATCAAGTGTTGATGGTCAACAAGACCACCAGTTTCAAGAAAAAGGGTAAAGGGAAGAAGGGGAACTTCAAGAAGAACGGCAAGCAAGTTGCTGCTCAAGTGAAGAAGCCCAAGTCTGGACCTAAGCCTGAGACTGAGTGCTTCTACTGCAAAGGGACTAGTCACTGGAAGCGGAACTGCCCCAAGTATTTGGCGGATAAGAAGGATGGCAAGGTGAACAAAGGTATATGTGATATACATGTTATTGATGTGTACATTACTAATGCTCGCAGTAGCACCTGGGTATTTGATACTGGTTCTGTTGCTAATATTTGCAACTCGAAACAGGGACTACGGATTAAGCGAAGATTGGCTAAGGACGAGGTGACGATGCGCGTGGGAAATGGTTCCAAAGTCGATGTGATCGCGGTCGGCACGCTACCTCTACATCTACCTTCGGGATTAGTTTTAGACCTGAATAATTGTTATTTGGTGCCAGCGTTAAGCATGAACATTATATCTGGATCTTGTTTGATGCGAGACGGTTATTCATTTAAATCTGAGAATAATGGTTGTTCTATTTATATGAGTAATATCTTTTATGGTCATGCACCCTTGAAGAGTGGTCTATTTTTATTGAATCTCGATAGTAATGATACACATATTCATAATATTGAAGCCAAAAGATGCAGAGTTGATAATGATAGTGCAACTTATTTGTGGCACTGCCGTTTGGGTCATATTGGTGTAAAGCGCATGAAGAAACTCCATTCTGATGGACTTTTGGAATCACTTGATTATGAATCACTTGGTACTCTCGAACCATGCCTCATTCGCAAGATGACTAAAACTCCGTTCTCTGGAACAATGGAGCGAGCAACATATTTGTTAGAAATCATACATACTGATGTATGTGGTCCGATGAATATTGAGGCTCATGGCGGGTATCATTATTTTCTCACCTTCACAGATGATTTGAGCAGACATGGGTATATCTACTTGATGAAACATAAGTCTGAAACATTTGAAAAGTTCAAAGAATTTCAGAGTGAAGTGGAAAATCATCGTAACAAGAAAATAAAGTTTCTACGATCTGATTGTGGAGGAGAATATTTGAGTTACGAGTTTGGTCTTCATAACAATGCGGAATAGTTTCGCAACACACGCCACCCGGAACACCAGAATGTAATGGTGTGTCCGAACATCGTAATCGTACTTTACTGGATATGGTGCGATCTATGATGTCTCTTACTGATTTACCGCTATCGTTTTGGGGTTATGCTTTAGAGATGGCTGCATTGACGTTAAATAGGGCACCATCTAAATCCGTTGAGACGACACCTTATGAACTGTGGTTTGGCAAGAAACCCAAGTTATCGTTTCTTAAAGTTTGGGGCTGCGATGCTTATGTGAAAAAACTTCAACCTGATAAGCTCGAACCCAAATCGGAGAAATGTTTCTTCATACGATACCCAAAGGAGACTGTTGGGTACACCTTCTATCATAGATCCGAAGGCAAGACATTCGTTGCTAAGAATGGATCCTTTCTAGAGAAGGAGTTTCTCTCGAAAGAAGTGAGTGGGAGGAAAGTAGAACTTGATGAGGTAACTTTACCTGCTCCCTTATTGCAAAGTAGTTCATCACAGAAATCTGTTCCTGTGACTCCTACACCAGTTAGTGAGGAAGCTAATGATGATGATCATGTAACTTCAGATCAAGTTACTACCGAACCTCGTAGGTCAACCAGAGTAAGATCCACACCAGAGTGGTACGGTAATCCTGTTCTGGAGGTCATGTTACTTGACCATGACGAACCTACGAACTATGAGGAAGTGATGATGAGCCCAGATTCCGCAAAACGGCTTGAGGCCATGAAATCTGAGATGGGATCCATGTATGAGAACAACTTTGGTTGACTTGCCCGTTGATCGGCAAGCCATCGAGAATAAATGGATCTTCAAGAAGAAGACTGACGCTGGCGGTAATGTTACTGTCTACCAAGCTCGACTTGTTGCGAAAGGTTTTTGACAAGTTCAAGGAGTTGACTACGATGAGACTTTCTCACCCGTAGCGATGCTTAAGTCCGTCCGAATCATGTTAGCAATTGCTGCATTTTATGATTATGAAATTTGGCAAATGGATGTAAAGACTGCATTCCTCAATGAATTTCTAGAAGAAGAGTTGTATATGATGCAACCTGAAGGTTTTATCGATCCAAAGGATACTAACAAAGTGTGCAAGCTCCAGCGATCCATTTATGGACTGGTGCAAGCATCTCGGAGTTGGAATAAACGTTTTGATAGTGTGATCAAAGCATATGGTTTTATACAGACTTTTGGAGAAGCCTGTATTTACAAGAAAGTGAGTGGGAGCTCTGTAGCATTTCTAATATTACATGTGGATGACATATTGTTTATTGGAAATGATATAGAATTTCTGGATATCATAGAAGGATACTTGAACAAGAGTTTTTCAATGAAAGACCTTGGTGAGGCTGCTTATATATTAGGCATCAAGATCTATAGAGATAAATCAAGACGCTTAATTGGACTTTCACAAAGCACATACCTTGATAAAGTTTTGAAGAAGTTCAAAATGGATCAAGCAAAGAAAGGGTTCTTGCCTGTGTTACAAGGTGTGAAGTTGAGTCAGACTCAATGCCTGACCACTTCAGAAGATAGAGAGAAAATGAAAGGTGTTCCCTATGCTTCAGCCATAGGCTCTATCATGTATGCAATGCTGTGTACCAGACCTGATGTGTGTCTTGCTATCATTTTAGCAGGGAGGTACCAAAGTAATCCAGGAGTGGATCACTGGACAGCGGTCAAGAACATCCTAAAATACCTGAAAAGGACTAAGGATATGTTTCTCGTTTATGGAGGTGACAAAGAGCTCGTCGTAAATGGTTACATCGATGCAAGCTTTGACACTGATCCGGATGACTCTAAGTCACAAACCGGATACGTGTTTATATTGAACGGTGGAGCTGTCAGTTGGTGCAGTTCTAAGCAAAGCGTCGTGGCGGGATCTACGTGTGAAGCGGAGTACATAGCTGCTTCAGAAGCAGCAAATGAAGGAGTCTGGATGAAGGAGTTCATATCCGATCTAGGTGTCATACCTAGTGCATCGGGTCCAATGAAAATCTTTTGTGACAATACTGGTGAAAATGCCTTGGCAAAGGAATCCTGATTTCACAAGAGAACCAAGCACATCAAGAGACGCTTCAATTCCATCCGCGATCAAGTCAAGGAGGGAGACACAGAGATTTGCAAGATACATACGGATCTGAATGTTGTAGACCCGTTGATTAAGCCTCTCTCATGAGCAAAACATGATCAACACCAAGACTCCATGGGTGTTAGAATCATTACCGTGTAATCTAGATTATTGGCTTTAGTGCAAGTGGGAGACTGAAGGAAATATGCCCTAGAGGCAATAATAAAGTTGTTATTTATATTTCCTTATATCATGATAAATGTTTATTATTCATGCTAGAATTGTATTAACCAGAAACTTAGTACATGTGTGAATACATAGACAAACAGAGTGTCACTAGTATGCCTCTACTTGACTAGCTCGCTGAATCAAAGATGGTTAAGTTTCCTAGCCATAGACATGAGTTGTCATTTGATTAACGGGATCACATCATTAGATAAGGATGTGATTGACTTGACCCATTACGTTAGCTTAGCACTTGATCGTTTAGTATGTTGCTATTGCTTTCTTCATGACTTATACATGTTCCTATGACTACAAGAGCTTCGTGATGAACTATAACATGCAAGGGGTTGATAAGACAATTCTCGAGCTCTTCACAATGCTAAAGGCTGCGGAGGTAGAAATCAAGAAGGAGCATCAAGTGCTGATTGTCAACAAGACCACCAGTTTCAAGAAAAAAGGGTAAAGGGAAGAAGGGGAACTTCAAGAAGAACGGCAAGCAAGTTGCTGCTCAAGTGAAGAAGCCCAAGTCTGGACCTAAGCCTGAGACTGAGTGCTTCTACTGCAAAGGGACTGGTCACTGGAAGCGGAATTGCCCCAAGTATTTCGCGGATAAGAAGGATGGCAAGGTGAACAAAGGTATATGTGATATACATGTTATTGATGTGTACCTTACTAATGCTCGCAGTAGCACCTGAGTATTTGATACTGGTTTTGTTGCTAATATTTGCAACTCGAAACAGGGACTACAGATTAAGCGAAGATTGGCTAAGGACAAGGTGACGATGCGCGTGGGAAATGGTTCCAAAGTCGATGTGATCGCAGTCGGCACGCTACCTCTACATCTACCTTCGGGATTAGTTTTAGACCTGAATAATTGTTATTTGGTGCCAGCGTTAAGCATGAACATTATATCTGGATCTTGTTTGTTGCGAGACGGTTATTCATTTAAATCTAAGAATAATGGTTGTTCTATTTATATGAGTAATATCTTTTATGGTCATGCACCCTTGAAGAGTGGTCTATTTTCATTGAATCTCGATAGTAATGATACACATATTCATAATATTGAAGGCAAAAGATGCAGAGTTGATAATGATAGTGCAACTTATTTGTGGCACTGCCGTTTGGGTCATATTTGTGTAAAGCGCATGAAGAACTCCATTCTGATGGACTTTTGGAATCACTTGATTATGAATCACTTGGTACTATCGAACCATGCCTCATGGGCTAGATGACTAAAACTACGTTCTCCAGAACAATGGAGCGAGCAACAGATTTGTTAGAAATCATACATACTGATGTATGTGGTCCGATGAATATTGAGGCTCACGGCGGGTATCGTTATTTTCTCACCTTCACAGATGATTTGAACAGATATGGGTATATCTACTTGATGAAACATAAGTCTGAAACATTTGAATAGTTCAAAGAATTTCAGAGTGAAGTGGAAAATCATCGTAACAAGAAAATAAAGTTTCTACGATCTGATTGTGGAGGAGAATATTTGAGTTACGAGTTTGGTCTTCATTTGAAACAATGCGGAATAGTTTCGCAACACATGCCACCTAGAACACCACAACGTAATGGTGTGTCCGAACGTCGTAATCGTACTTTACTGGATATGGTGCGATCTATGATATCTCTTACTGATTTACCGCTATCGTTTTGGGGTTATGCTTTAGAGATGGCTGCATTCACGTTAAATAGGGAACCATCTAAATCCGTTGAGATGACACCTTATGAACTGTGGTTTGGCAAGAAACCCAAGTTGTCGTTTCTTAAAATTTGGAGCTACGATGCTTATGTGAAAAAACTTCAACCTGATAAGCTCGAACCCAAATCGGAGAAATGTGACTTCATACGATACCTAAAGGAGACTGTTGGGTAGACCTTCTATCATAGATCCGAAGGCAAGACATTCGTTGCTAAGAATGGATCCTTTCTAGAGAAGGAGTTTCTCTCGAAAGAAGTGAGTGGGAGGAAAGTAGAACTTGATGAGGTAACTATACCTGCTCCCTTATTGGAAAGTAGTTCATCACAGAAATCTGTTCCTGTGACTCCTACACCAATTAGTGTGGAAGCTAATGATGATGATCATGTAACTTTAGATCAAGTTACTACCGAACCTCGTTGGTGAACCAGAGTAAGATCCGCACCAGAGTGGTACAGTAATCCTGTTCTGGAGGTCATGTTACTTGACCATGACGAACCTACGAACTATGAGGAAGCGATGATGAGCCCAAATTCCGCGAAATGGCATGAGGCCATGAAATCTGAGATGGGATCCATGTATGAGAACAACTTTGGTTGACTTGCCCGTTGATCGGCAAGCCATCGAGAATAAATGGATCTTCAAGAAGAAGACTGACGCTGACGGTAATGTTACTGTCTACCAAGCTCGACTTGTTGCGAAAGGTTTTCGACAAGTACAAGGAGTTGACTACGATGAGACTTTCTCACCCGTAGCGATGCTTATGTCCGTCCGAATCATGTTAGCAATTGCTGCATTTTATGATTATGAAATTTGGCAAATGGATGTAAAGACTACATTCCTGAATGGATTTCTAGAAGAAGAGTTTTATATGATGCAACCTGAAGGTTTTATCGATCCAAAGGATACTAACAAAGTGTGCAAGCTCCAGCGATCCATTTATGGACTGGTGCAAGCATCTCGGAGTTGGAATAAACGTTTTGATAGTGTGATCAAAGCATATGGTTTTATACAGACTTTTGGAGAAGCCTGTATTTACAAGAAAGTGAGTGGGAGCTCTGTAGCATTTCTAATATTATATGTGGATGACATATTGTTGATTGGAAATGATATAGAATTTCTAGATAGCATAAAAGGATACTTGAACAAGAGTTTTTCAATGAAAGACCTTGGTGAGGCTGCTTATATATTAGGCATCAAGATCTATAGAGATAGATCAAGACGCTTAATTGGACTTTCACAAAGCACATACCTTGATAAAGTTTTGAAGAAGTTCAAAATGGATCAAGCAAAGAATGGGTTCTTGCCTGTGTTACAAGGTGTGAAGTTGAGTCAGACTCAATGCCTGACCACTTCAGAAGATAGAGAGAAAATGAAAGGTGTTCCCTATGCTTCAGCCATAGGCTCTATCATGTATGCAATGCTGTGTACCAGACCTGATGTGTGCCTTGCTATCATTTTAGCAGGGAGGTACCAAAGTAATCCAGGAGTGGATCACTGGACAGCGGTCAAGAACATCCTGAAATACCTGAAAAAGACTAAGGATATGTTTCTCGTTCATGGAGGTGACAAAGAGCTCGTCGTAAATGGTTACATCGATGCAAGCTTTGACACAGATCCGAATGACTCAAAGTCACAAACCGGATACGTGTTTATATTGAACGGTGGAGCTGTCAGTTGGTGCAGTTCTAAGCAAAGCGTCGTGGCGGGATCTACGTGTGAAGCGGAGTACATAGCTGCTTCAGAAGCAGCAAATGAAGGAGTCTGGATGAAGGAGTTCATATCCGATCTAGGTGTCATACCTAGTGCATCGGGTCCAATGAAAATCTTTTGTGACAATACTGGTGAAAATGCCTTGGCAAAGGAATCCTGATTTCACAAGAGAACCAAGCACATCAAGAGACGCTTCAATTCCATCCGCGATCAAGTCAAGGAGGGAGACACAGAGATTTGCAAGATACATACGGATCTGAATGTTGTAGACCCGTTGATTAAGCCTCTCTCATGAGCAAAACATGATCAACACCAAGACTCCATGGGTGTTAGAATCATTACCGTGTAATCTAGATTATTGGCTTTAGTGCAAGTGGGAGACTGAAGGAAATATGCCCTAGAGGCAATAATAAAGTTGTTATTTATATTTCCTTATATCATGATAAATGTTTATTATTCATGCTAGAATTGTATTAACCAGAAACTTAGTACATATGTGAATACATAGACAAACAGAGTGTCACTAGTATGCCTCTACTTGACTAGCTCGCTGAATCAAAGATGGTTAAGTTTCCTAGCCATAGACATGAGTTGTCATTTGATTAACGGGATCACATCATTAGATAAGGATGTGATTGACTTGACCCATTACGTTAGCTTAGCACTTGATCGTTTAGTATGTTGCTATTGCTTTCTTCATGACTTATACATGTTCCTATGACTATGAGATTATGCAGCTCCCGAATACCGGAGGAACACTTTGTGTGCTACCAAACGTCACAACGTAACTGGGTGAATATAAAGGTGCTCTACAGTTGTCTCCGATGGTACTTGTTGAGTTGGCATAGATCGAGATTAGGATTTGTCACTCCGATTGTCGGAGAGGTATCTCTGGGCCCTCTCGGTAATGCACATCACTATAAGCCTTGCAAGCAATGTGACTAATGAGTTAGTTGTGGGATGATGCATTACGGAACGAGTAAAGAGACTTGCCGGTAACGAGATTGAACTAGGTGTTGAGATACCGACGATCGAATCTCGGGCAAGTAACATACCGATGACAAAGGGAACAACGTATATCGTTATGCGGTTTGACCGATAAGATCTTTATAGAATATTTGGGAGCCAATATGAACATCCAGGTTCCGTTGTTGTTTATTGACCGGAGACGTGTCTCGGTCATGTCTACATAGTTCTCGAACCCGTAGGGTCCGCACGCTTAACGTTCGGTGACGATCGGTATTACGAGTTTATGTGTTTTGATGTACCGAATGTAGTTCGGAGTCCCGGATGTGATCACGGACATGACCAGGAGTCTCGAAATGGCCGAGACATAAAGATTGATATATTGGACGGCTATATTCGGACACCGGAAGTGTTCCGGGTGGTTTCGGAGAAAACCGGAGTGCCGGAGGTTTACCGGAACCCCCCCCGGGGGAAAGTTGGGCCTACATGGGCCATAGGGAAGAGGGGAGGCAGCCCACAAGGGGTAGCCGCGCCCCCTCCGTATAGGGAGTCTGAATTGGACTAGGGAGGGGGGCGCGCCCCCCTTTCCTTCTCCTCTTCCTCTTCCTCTTCCTGCCTTTCCCCTTCCTCCTCCTAGTTGGACTAGGAAAGGGGGAGTCCTACTCCTACTAGGAGGAGGACTCCTCCCCTCCTTGGCGCGCCCCAATGGCCGCCGACCTCCCCCCTTGCTCCTTTATATACGGGGGCATGATGACCCACAAGTATAGGGGATCTATCGTAGTCCTTTCGATAAGTAAGAGTGTCGAACCCAACGAGGAGCAGAAGGAAATGATAAGCGGTTTTCAGCAAGGTATTCTCTGCAAGCACTGTAATTATAGGTAACAGATAGTTTTGTGATAAGATAATTTGTAACGAGCAACAAGTAACAAAAGTAAATAAAGTGCAGCAAGGTGGCCCAATCCTTTTTGTAGCAAAGGACAAGCCTGGACAAACTCTTATATGGAGAAAAGCGCTCCTGAGGACACATGGGAATTATCGTCAAGCTAGTTTTCATCACGTTCATTTGATTCGCGTTCGGTACTTTGATAATTTGATATGTGGGTGGATCGGTGCTTGGGTGCTGTTCTTACTTGAACAAGCATCCCACTTATGATTAACCTCTATTGCAAGCATCCGCAACTACAACAAAAGTATTAAGGTAAACCTAACCATAGCATGAAACATATGGATCCAAATCAGCCCCTTACGAAGCAACGCATAAACTAGGGTTTAAGCTTCTGTCACTCTAGCAACCCATCATCTACTTATTACTTCCCAATGCCTTCCTCTAGGCCCAAATAATGGTGAAGTGTTATGTAGTCGACGTTCACATAACACCACTAGAGGATAGACAACATACATCTCATCAAAATATCGAACGAATACCAAATTCACATGACTACTAATAGCAAGACTTCTCCCATGTCCTCAGGAACAAACGTAACTACTCACAAAGCATATTCATGTTCATAATCAGAGGAGTATTAATATGCATAAAGGATCTGAACATATGATCTTCCACCAAATAAACCAACTAGCATCAACTACAAGGAGTAATCAACACTACTAGCAACCTACAGGTACCAATCCCAGACTTGGAGACAAGAATTGGATACAAGAGATGAACTAGGGTTTGAGAGGAGATGGTGCTGGTGACGATGTTGATGGAGATTGCCCTCTCCCGATGAGAGGAGCGTTGGTGATGACGATGGTGATGATTTCCCCCTCCCGAAGGGAAGTGTCCCCGGCAGAACAGCTCTGCCGGAGCCCTAGATTGGTTCCACCTCGTGGCGGCGGAGTCTCGTCCTGAAAGCTTTCTTATGATTTTTCTTTGGACGAAAGACTTCATATAGCAGAAGATGGGCACCAGAGGGCCAACAGGGGGCCCATGAGGCAGGGGGCGCGCCCAGGGGGGTAGGGCGCGCCCCCCACCCTCGTGGCCAGGGTGCGGGCCCCCTCAAGTATTTCTTCCGCTCAGTATTTTTTATTATTTCCAAAATTAACTTTCGTGGAGTTTCAGCACTTTTGGAGTTGTGCAGAATAGGTCTATAATATTTGCTCCTTTTCCAGCCCCGAATTCCAGCTGCCGGCACTCTCCCTCCTTATGTAAACCTTGTAAAATAAGAGAGAATAGGCATAAGTATTGTGACATAATGTGTAATAACAGCCCATAATGCAATAAATATCGATATAAAAGCATGATGCAAAATGGACGTATCAATTCCCCCAAGCTTAGACCTCGCTTGTCCTCAAGCGGAAGCTGATAACGATAAATATGTCCACATGTTTAGAGGTAGAGGTGTCGATAAAACAAAGTACGGACATGAGGGCATCATGATTATTCTCATAACAGCAACATATGTGAATATTGTCATATGATTTCTTATGCTCAAGTAATAATCTATTCAGAATGCAAAGTATGAATCAAAAACTTTATTGAGAACTAACAAACTATAATCTCAGTCATTGAGGCAATTGCAATTTATCATAACATCAGAAAGAGTCTATGTCAGAGCTTTCTAGCAAGTCCACATACTCAACTATCATTTAGTCCTTCATAATTGCTAACACTCATGCAATACTTGTGGTTACGGAGTTTCAACCGGACACAGAGAAAGATAGGGGCTTATAGTTTCGCCTCCCAACCTTTTACCTCAAGGGTAATGTCAACAATAATAACTCATGCTACCCTATATCCAATTAGATATATATATATATATCAGGATCTTTCCAACATCCTGTGCTTGCCAAGGGATAAAATGTAAAAAGGAAAGGTGAAGATCACCATGACTCTTGCATAAGGTAGAAGATAATAATAAAAGATAGGCCCTTCGCAGAGGGAAGCAGAGGTTGCCAAGCGCTTTCACGGTTGGACGCACAAAATCTTAATGCGAAAGAACGTCACTTTATATTGCCACTTGTGATATGAACCTTTATTATGCAGTCCGTCGCTTTTATTTCTTCCACATCACAAGATCGTATAAAGCTTATTTCCTCCACACCAATCAATCCATATTTAGAGAGCAATTTTTATTGCTTGCACCGATGACAACTTACTTGAAGGATCTTACTCAATCCATAGGTAGGTATGGTGGACTCTCATGGCAAAACTGGTTTAAGGGTTTTTGGAAGCACAAGTAGTATCTCTACTTGGTGCAAAGAATTTGGCTAGCATGAGGGGGAAAGGCAAGCTCAACATGTTGGATGATCCATGACAATATACTTTATCTCGGATATAATAAAACATAACCCATTACGTTGTCTTCCTTGTCCAACATCAACTCTTTAGCATGTCATATTTTAATGAGTGCTCCCAATCATAAAAGATGTCCAAGATAGTATATTTATATGTGAAACCTCTCTTTCTTTATTACTTCCTATTAATTGCAACGATGACCAAAGCTATGTTTGTCAACTCTCAACAATTTTTAATCATCATACTCTTTCTATGTGAGGTCATTACTCTCCATAAGATCAATATGATCTCTTTGTTTCTTTTTATTCTTTTCTCTTTTATTTTATTCCCTCAAGATCATGGCAAAATAATCAAGCCCTTGACTCAACACTAATCTTTATTATATAGCTCATGGACTCAACACTAATCTTTATTATATAGCTCACGGACTCGATTACATAGAGGGATCATAAAGCAAAACTCAAAACTATATCATACCAAAACTTTATTCTACTAGATCAAGATACTACTAAAAGGATCAAACTAAGAAAAACGGTAAAGATAGGAGTGTGATGGTGATACGATACCGGGGCACCTCCCCCAAGCTTGGCAGTTGCCAAGGGGAGTGCCCATACCCATGTGATTATGTCTCCTTTGCTGGTGAAGAAGATGGTGGAGTTGTTGGTGATGGGTAATCGCACATTGCGCGTAAGAGGTCCTCCAACTTGCGGATAATGCTCTTGAGTGCGATGATATGCTCCTTCAACAAAATATTTTCACGTGTGAGATACTTGTTTTGTATACGAGCTAACTCAATCATCTTGAAAGCTTCGATCTCAGTTGGGGTAAGAAGATTGTGATCAAGTTGAAGGGTGTCTTCTGCTGCCGGAGCTTGGTCCTCCGTGGCCTTCTTGATCCCTTCATCCTTGTTGATCTCCACGGGTTCCTCCCTCTTCAGCTTTATCTTCATTAGCCAAGCATCGTTGTCACCATTGTTGGAGGAGGGAGACGACATGATGCCTGGCCTTGACAATCCTGACAGAAAACAGCTCGAAACAAGAACAGAGGATAATTGCGTGATACAGGAGTCAAAACCTTCGGGAGAATATATAATGAATTTTTACCGACCAAAATACATATCGTGCAAGAAAACGGAGTCCGGAGAGCACACGAGGTGCCCACGAGGTAGGGGGCGCGCCCAGGGGGGTAGGGCACGCCCTCCACCCTCGTGGAGGCCTCGTGTCCTTCCCGGACTGCTTCTTATTTTTCTATTTTTCTAAATATTCCAAAACAGAGAAATATTGCCATAAAAACTGTTTTGGAGTCGGTTTACTTACCGTACCACATACCTATTCCTTTTCGGAGTCTGAAGCGTTCCGGAAAGTGTCCCTTATGTATTCCTCCGGGGTTACGGTTTCAATAACATTGGTTTCAACGTTTATGGGATTACCTGAGATATAATGTTTAATTCTTTGACCGTTCACCACCTTCGGATTTGTGCCTTCGAAGTTGTTGATTTTTATGGCACCGGAACGATAGACCTCCTCGATAACGTAAGGGCCTTCCCATTTAGAGAGAAGTTTTCCTGCAAAAAATCTTAAACGAGAGTTGTATAGCAATACATAATCACCTACATTAAACTCACGCTTTTGTATTCTTTTGTCATGCCATCTTTTAACTTTTTCTTTAAACAACTTGGCATTTTCGTAGGCTTGGGTTCTCCATTCATCTAGTGAGCTAATGTCAAATAACCTATTCTCACCGGAAAGTTTGAAATCATAATTGAGCTCTTTAATAGCCCAATATGCATTATGTTCTAGTTCTAGAGGTAAGTGACATGCTTTTCCATAAACCATTTTATACGGAGACATACCCATAGGATTTTTATATGCAGTTCTATAGGCCCATAATGCATCATCAAGTTTCTTGGACCAATTCTTTCTAGATCTATTAACAGTCTTTTGCAAAATTAATTTGAGCTCTCTATTACTCAATTCTACTGGACCACTAGACTGTGGGTGATAAGGAGATGCAATTCTATGATTAACATCATACTTAGCAAGCATTTTACGAAAAGCACCATGAATAAAATGTGAACCACCATCAGTCATTAAATATCTAGGGACTCCAAACCTCGGAAAAATAACTTCTTTAAGCATCTTAATAGAAGTGTTATGATCAGCACTACTAGTTGGAATAGCTTCTACCCACTTACTAACGTAATCAATAGCGACTAAAATATGTGTGTATCCATTGGAGGCAGGAAAAGGTCCCATATAATCAAAGCCCCAAACATCAAATGGTTCAATAACAAGTGAATAATTCATAGGCATCTCTTGATGTCTACTAACATTATGAATTCTTTGACATTCATCACAAGACAAAACAAACTTACGGGCATCCTTGAAGAGAGTAGGCCAATAAAAACCGGATTGCAATACCTTATGTGCAGTTCTATCTCCAGCGTGGTGTCCCCCATAAGCCTCGGAGTGACACTTGCGTAGGATCTGTTCCTGTTCATGCTCAGGTACACAACGTCTAATAACACCATCTACTCCTTCTTTATAAAGATGTGGGTCATCCCAAAAGTAATGCCTCAAATCATAGAAAAACCTTTTCTTTTGCTGGTATGTGAAACTAGGTGGTATGAATTTAGCAACAATATAATTAGCATAATCAGCATACCATGGAGCAGTACGAGAAGCATTTATGACATTTAATTGTTCATCAGGAAAGCTATCATCAATAGGGACTGGCTCATCAAGAACATTTTCTAGCCTAGACAAGTTGTCTGCAACGGGGTTCTCAGCTCCCTTTCTATCAACAATATGCAAATCAAATTCTTGTAGCAAGAGAACCCATCTAATAAGTCTAGGCTTAGCATCTTTCTTTTTCATAAGGTATTTAATAGCAGCATGATCCGTGTGAATAGTTACTTTAGAATCAACAATATAAGGTCTGAACTTATCATAAGCAAATACGACTGCTAAGAATTCTTTTTCAGTAGTAGTATAATTTCTCTGAGCATTGTCTAGAGTTTTACTAGCATATTGAATAACATTTAATTTCTTATCAACTCTTTGCCCTAGAACAACACCTACAGCATAATCACTAGCATCACACATGATTTCAAAGGGTAAATTCCAATCAGGTGGCTGAACAATAGGTGTAGAGATCAATGCTTTCTTAAGTATTTCAAATGCTTCTACACAATCATCATCGAAGACAAATGGTATATCTTTTTGTAATAAATTAGTCAGAGGCCGAGAAATTTTTGAGAAGTCCTTAATGAACCTCCTATAGAAACCGGCGTGACGAAGGAAACTTCTTATACCTTTGATGTCCTTGGGACATGGCATCTTTTCAATAGCATCAACCTTGGCTTTATCAACCTCAATACCTCTTTCAGAAACTTTATGCCCCAAGACAATACCTTCATTAACCATAAAGTGGCACTTTTCCCAATTCAAGACAAGATTAGTTTCTTCACATCTCTGCAAAACTCGATCAAGGTTGCTTAAGCAATCATCAAAAGAGGATCCATAGACGGAAAAATCGTCCATGAAAACCTCACAAATCTTTTCACAAAAGTCAGAGAATATAGCCATCATGCATCTTTGAAAGGTAGAAGGTGCATTACATAAACCAAAAGGCATACGTCTATAAGCAAAAGTACCGAAAGGGCAAGTAAAAGTGGTCTTTGATTGATCATCGGCTGACACAGGTATTTGAGAGAAACCAAAATAACCATCTAGAAAGCAAAAATGTGTATGTTTAGATAATCTTTCTAGCATTTGATCGATAAAAGGTAAGGGGTAATGATCCTTTTTAGTAGCTTTATTTAATTTGCGGAAATCAATTACCATCCTATAACCTGTAATAATTCTTTGCGGAATCAATTCATCTTTATCATTAGGAACGACAGTAATACCTCCCTTCTTAGGGACACAATGGACATGACTTACCCGACTATCAGCAACGGGATAAATAATACCTGCCTCAAGGAACTTTAGTATTTCCTTTCTTACCACTTCTTTCATCTTAGGAGTCGTCGTTGGTGATCACGAACTGGTTTGGCATCTTTCTCCAAATTTATCTTGTGTTGGCATAAAGTGGGACTAATGCCCTTAAGATCATCAAGAGTATATGCAATAGCAGCACGGTGCTTCTTTAGAGTTTTCAATAATCTCTCTTCTTCATGCTCTGAAAGGTTAGCACTAATAATAACAGGGTATATCTTTTTCTCATCAAGATAAGCATATTTAAGAGTATCAGGCAACGGTTTGAGCTCAAACACGGGATCGCCCTTGGGTGGAGGAGGATCCCCTAGGATTTCAACAGGCAAATTGTGTTTCAGGATGGGTTCCTGTTTAAAGAATACTTCATCTATTTCCCTTCTTTCATTCATGAACATATCATTTTCATGGTCCAGCAAATATTGTTCTAAAGGATCACTAGGAGGTACGGCAATAGAAGCAAGACCAATAATTTCATCCTTACTAGGTAATTCCTCTTCACGGTGTTGTCTATGAAATTTAGAAAAGTTGAACTCATGAGACATATCACCTAAACCAATAGTAACAACATCCTTTTCGCAGTCTATCCTAGCATCAACGGTGTTCAAGAAGGGTCTACCAAATATAATGGGACAAAAGCTATCTTGTGGGGAACCAAGAACAAGAAAATCAGCAGGATATTTAGTTTTCCCACACAAGACTTCAACATCTCTAACAATTTCCATTGGTGAAATAGTATCTCTATTGGCAAGTTTAATTGTGACATGAATATCTTCTAACTCAGTAGGTGATCATGCTTAATTCCTTTGTATAAGTCAATAGGTATTGCACTAGCACTAGCACTCATATCACATAAGCCATGATAACAATGATCTCCTATTTTAACAGACATAACAGGCATGCTTACCACAGGTCTATGTTTATCTTTATCACAAGGTTTGGCAATTCTAGCAGTTTCATCACGGAAATGAATAACATGCCCATCAATATTATCAGCCAAGAGATCTTTAACAATAGCAACATTAGGTTCAACTTTGATTTGCTCAGGAGGTGTATAAGTTCTAATATTGCTTTTACGAACCACAGTTGAAGCTTTAGCATGATCCTTTATCCTAACAGGGAAGGGTGGTTTCTCAACATAAGAAGTAGGAACAATAGGATCATTATAAGTGACAGTCTTTTCTTCTACTTTAATAGGTGCAGCTACTTTTACTTCTATGGGAGGATGATATTTAAACCACTTCTCCTTGGGGAGATCAACATAAGTAGCAAAAGATTCACAGAAAGAAGCTACTATCTCAGAGTCAAGTCCATATTTAGTGCTAAACTTACGGAAAACATCGGTATCCATAAAAGATTTAACACAATCAAACTTAGGTGTCATACCTGACTCCTTACCTTCGTCGAGATCCCAATCTTCAGAGTTGCGTTTAATTCTTTCCAATAAATCCCATTTGAATTCAATAGTCTTCATCATAAAAGAGCCGGCACAAGAAGTATCGAGCATGGTGCGATTGTTATCAGAAAGCCGAGCATAAAAACTTTGAATAATTATTTCTCTTGGGAGCTCATGATTGGGGCATGAATATAACATTGATTTAAGCCTCCCCCAAGCTTGAGCAATGCTTTCTCCTTCGCGAGGCCAGAAATTATATATATAATTGCGATCACGATGAACAAGATGCATAGGATAAAACTTCTGATGAAATTCCAATTTCAATCGTTTGTAGTTCCATGATCCCGTATCATCACATAGCCTATACCATATCAATGCATCTCCCTTCAAAGATAAAGGGAAGACCTTCTTCTTAATAACATCACCGGGCACACCTGCAAGCTTAAATAATCCACAAACTTCATCCACATAGATTAGGTGCTCATCAGGGTGCTTTCTTTCGTCTCCTGCAAAAGGATTAGCTAGCAGTTTTTCTAACATACCCGAAGGAATTTCAAAGTAAACATTTTCATCTTCGGTAGGTTCAGTAGGTTGAGGAGCAACTCTTTGCTCTACTGGTCGGGGTGAAGATACCCCGAACAAGCCCCTTAGAGGATTACTTTCCATACTAACAAGTGACAGTAAATTTCAGCACACTATATAAATTTTTCCTTACCAAATTCCACCTACCAAAGGCGCTTCACTCCCCGACAACGGCGCCAGAAAAGAGTCTTGATGACCCACAAGTATAGGGGATCTATCGTAGTCCTTTCGATAAGTAAGAGTGTCGAACCCAACGAGGAGCAGAAGGAAATGATAAGCGGTTTTTAGGAAGGTATTCTCTACAAGCACTGAAATTATAGGTAACAGATAGTTTTGTGATAAGATAATTTGTAACGAGCAACAAGTAACAAAAGTAAATAAAGTGCAGCAAGGTGGCCCAATCCTTTTTGTAGCAAAGGACAAGCCTGGACAAACTCTTATATGGAGAAAAGCGCTCCTGAGGACACATGGGAATTATCGTCAAGCTAGTTTTCATCACGTTCATATGATTCGCGTTCGGTACTTTGATAATTTGATATGTGGGTGGACCGGTGCTTGGGTGCTGTTCTTACTTGAACAAGCGTCCCACTTATGATTAACCTCTATTGCAAGCATCCGCAACTACAACAAAAGTATTAAGGTAAACCTAAGCATAGCATGAAACATATGGATCCAAATCAGCCCCTTACGAAGCAACGCATAAACTAGGGTTTAAGCTTCTGTCACTCTAGCAACCCATCATCTACTTATTACTTCCCAATGCCTTCCTCTAGGCCCAAATAATGGTGAAGTGTTATGTAGTCGACGTTCACATAACACCACTAGAGGATAGACAACATACATCTCATCAAAATATCAAACGAATACCAAATTCACATGACTACTAATAGCAAGACTTCTCCCATGTCCTCAGGAACAAACGTAACTACTCACAAAGCATATTCATGTTCATAATCAGAGGAGTATTAATATGCATAAAGGATCTGAACATATGATCTTCCACCAAATAAACCAAGTAGCATCAACTACAAGGAGTAATCAACACTACTAGCAACCTACAGGTACCAACTCCAGACTTGGAGACAAGAATTGGATACAAGAGATGAACTAGGGTTCGAGAGGAGATGGTGCTGGTGAAGATGTTGATGGAGATTGCCCTCTCCCGATGAGAGGAGCGTTGGTGATGACGATGGCGATGATTTCCCTTCCCGAAGGGAAGTGTCTCCGGCAGAACAGCTCTGCCGGAGCCCTAGATTGGTTCCGCCTTGTGGCGGCGGAGTCTCGTCCCGAAAGCTTTCTTATGATTTTTCTTTGGATGAAAGACTTCATATAGCAGAAGATGGGCACCGGAGGGCCAACAGGGGGCCCACGAGGCAGGGGGGCGCCCCCACCCTCGTGGCCAGGGTGTGGGCTCCCTCAAGTATTTCTTCCGCTCAGTATTTTTTATTATTTCCAAAAATAACTTTCGTGGAGTTTCAGGACTTTTGGAGTTGTGCAGAATAGGTCTATAATATTTGCTCCTTTCCAGCCCCGAATTCCAGCTGCCGGCATTCTCCCTCCTTATGTAAACCTTGTAAAATAAAAGAGAATAGGCATAAGTATTGTGACATAATGTGTAATAACAACCCATAATGCAATAAATATCGATATAAAAGCATGATGCAAAATAGACGTATCAAGGCAGGGGGGCACCCTAGAACACACAAGTTGATCATTGATCTCTTAGCCGTGTGTGGTGCCCCCCTCCACCATAATCCACCTCGGTCATATCGTTGCAGTGCTTAGGCGAAGCCCTGCGCTGGTAGCTTCGTCATCACCGTCATCACGCCGTCGTGCTGACGAAGCTCTCCCTCGACACTCTTCTGGATCATGAGTTCGTGGGACGTCACCGAGCCGAACGTGTGCAGATCGCGGAGGTTCCGTACTTTCGGTAATAGGATCGGTTGATCATGAAGATGTACAACTACATCAACCGCGTTGTCATAACACTTCCGCTTACGGTCTACGAAGGTACGTGGACTACACTCTCCCCTCTCGGTGCTATGCATCACCATGATCTTGCGTGTGCGTAGGAAAATTTTGAAATTACTGCGTTCCCCAACACCTTTAACATGTACTCCCTCCGTCCCAAAATTCTTGTCTTGGATTAGTATAGATACAGATGCATCTAATACTAAAACGTGACTTGATACATCCATATTTAGACAAATCTAAGACAAGAATTTTGGGACGGAGGAAGTAGTAGAAACAAATGATTTAATTTATATCATACAGTAAAATCTTCGCTCAAGTTTGAAAGTAGCATAGACCCTCATGTAAGAAGCAAAATAAATTTAAACCATCACGCGCATTGTATCTGAAACCAGGGCCAACCTCTAAAATCTCTATATGGTGTTCTTGTCCTCGAGAAATAGAAAAGCGAGTTATATACAAGGAAAATCTACCAAAAGCAAGGCCAGTTAGTTGTTTCAGATGTGCAGTCCTTGCTAAACATTTAGCCCAAAGAAGTAGAATAACTAACCCACCACTAATGCTTAAGTACAGTATCTGATTTTTTTCTGGCCATGCAAACATGTAAATATTTAGCAGATATGTAGACTAAAGTGTCAACTAAAAAACATTGTCCGCAATTGGAAGAAACATAATCACTCTAGAATAAGCATTTGTAGCTAGATAAATTACTTATTTCAAGTTGACTGCTAGTTCTTTTAGGAAGCAAATCATGGCAGGAAGTCAACTATAAAATGGCAAGAAGATGATTGTCCAGCAGTTTTTCCTCTGGTAAAACAGAGATGCCATACCAGCTGCACTTCCTCATTTGTAAGTTCCCGACTGTTTTGATTCATTTTGGCTGGCTATCTTCTTGCTGCTTGAACCACAAGTTCTTTTCTCTTTCTTGAGACCTCCACATAGATAGAGGAAAATTAAATATCGACCTTCACTATCACAAACAGGCATAGAAAGTTAAACTGAAGAGCAGAAAATTTCATTGAATGAACCAGAAATGCGGTGTCAACTTTCTTAAATTCCAGTTAAGACTTTTTACATTCTAAAAGAGTGATCATGCATGCCATTTTACCCTCTTGTTATCGCAATTCAATGATAAATGAATTAATTGTAGTTGCTGACACTCTCCGTTACCTCAGCATTGCCAATGCTTGAGAAATATGTCAAAGGGAAACTTGCATCATCATTAACCTAACAATGATTCTGAAAGATACTACAGCGCTAAGTTTGTTTACGATACCTACACAAAAGATGCTTTAATAATCTCAGATTTGATATTACCATCATACTGTACTTGGTCAGCTGAATGATCCTCCCACCAGCCATAAAAGGAGCTTAACAAAGTAAGCTAACAAAAAATTTAAGAAATAAGAACAAGCTGAACATCGCAAGGCAAAACACTCAGGCATGATTAGATATTCACTGTCGTCAACATTGCTTATCGCAGAATATTTAAGGGATTTTTTTCTTGGTAAATGTTTACATTGGAAAATATAATTCTCAGAATTCTTGCTCATATACCTGTATCCACGCATCAAGAATTTCAGTAGAGAGATTATCACTAAGGTAAAATTCTTTTTCCACTTTTTCCCATACACAAAAAGCTTCAAAATGTTGATTTGGGGGAGCTCGGCACCAGGGACACATAGTTCAACAATGATAACTTTACAACACGGCAACATGTCATCAAAGAGGAACTCACCTAGCACAACCACCATGTTGAGATTGTTTTCTTTGTCTCTTCTTCAGACTACTAATTGCCCACATGCTCATGTTCAAAGCATCTGTTCTCAACATCAAGAAGAAACAGTAAAAGAAGATTTTTTGTACATGTTCTTATCAGCAGTAAATTGGGGCAAATAAGACAAAAATTAAGCACATGTTCTTAGCAGGAGTAAATGCAAATAATACAGAAATCCTATGTGCTACTGTAATAAGACTGAAATTTAGCACAGTAGAAACACATGTAACATCAACCACCTAGAGATAGATCAAATGGAAAAAACTACCATGCGGACGGGAAACGCATATAACAACAATCACTTAGAGATAGTCAATATAGCAAACATATATTGAACCAATAAAGTTGGAGGCGTACCTGCCAGCCTGCAAGATCTCTCTTGCACACCAAAATAACATGGCCTCCTGCAGAACAAAGGGATCTAAGAATGGCCCATGAAACCAAGCGATATTGCAGTGGAAGGGAGCAAACCTTAATCACAGCAGGCCGCGAGCAACTGATGGATTGAATAGCACCTGCAGGAAGAAATCGCGGTAATGCACATATCAAAAAGAGGCCAGAACATGGACTGCATATCCTACTGAAAAGAAGAACCAGTTGGAGGTTCGTGGCATGGAAGGAGTGGACAGAGACCTCCATGTCAGATCTAGCAGCACATATCCTTGTGATTTCTCCTCTGCGCATCATCATAGAAGGAAGCCTCCTCCTCGCTAACCCTATCTGCATAGGAACACAAAAATATAAGTAGTCATGAATTAGAGGGATGAGCATAGGTCACCATGGAAATATGAGGAAACGATGAAGAAAGAGCTCACGTGTCGGGCGTCTCCTCGATGAACTGGGAGCAATCCTCGAGCTCTCCTCTCTACAGATAGCCGCCAGGAGTGGGGGGTCGAGCAGGATGGGTTCCCCTGATGCCCTCAACCACTCCAGCTCTCTTGGACGCGATGTACGGCCGATCCGGAATCACAGCGCATGACACCTGATGGGGGCAACCTACGACCGATCCAGCCGGATCGAGAACGTGGCGGCGCCACCGCTGAGGCCATGAGGCGGAGGGTTGAGGAGGATGGGAGACGGGACGAGGTGGAGGGAAAGATGAGTGCCTAGGGGCTCGAGGATGGGAGAGGCGTAGCCGCCGCTGGTCTCCCCCGTGCCACCTCCTCTTCCTCTTTTCTCCCAGCGGCGGCGTAGTCCTCCCGCCAACGGGCGTCCCCGGACCTTCTTGGGCGGCGGCTTCCTCCGGGTGGCGTGGTCGTCGGACAGAGAGGAGGGAGGCGGAATGGCGGCGGCGGCTCATGAGGACGGATGGAGGAGGAGGGAGAAGGGTGGCGCTTGGGCCTTGGGAAGCTAGGGTTTGTGATTTATAACCCTGCACGTGAAATTACCAAAATGCCCTCGGCGGGGCACACAATTAACAGGCGGTGGCAGCAGCACTGTTCATGGCGAATTATGGGCGACATGGACGGCTTGGTCCTGCCTATGAATTCTTGGATTTATATGTTCAATGAGTCCATCCATCGTTGACAGAAGACAAAAAGAACAGCTACAAGCTCCTCCTCTCTCGCACGCCGCCGCCAAAATCCCATGGCTACGGCGATCTCTCCTACTCTCACGCATGCAGCCGTCGTCGCTCTCACGTTCAGCCGATCACTGCATGATTTCTTCCTCCTGGATAACGTCAGGGATCCTCTGCCATGGATGCAAGATTGGAACCGTGCCGCTTCAAAAGCAGAAGCAAACAGCAGACAACGCATAGCAGGTCCTATTTTGTTAAGATCTTTCGTGGGAGAGGAAGATGCCCGTAGTGACCAAGTAAAGCAGAAGCAACAAGTCGACGAGAAACCTGGTATGCACGTGGACGGCCGCGACGCTGGGACGTACGTGTTTAGTGTACGTACCTTATGACTAACATTGTCTATTGGTAACTGATGAGCTCCTGGCACTAGTAGAAAAGAGGGCTTTGGTTCAGGCCGGGTCAGCCCATTAGTCCCGGTTCAGTCCAAAACCGGGACCCATGGAGGCACTGGTCCCGGCTCGTGAGGCCAGGGGCCTGCCGGGCCTCGTGGGGGCATTGGTCCCGGTTCGTCTGGCTCCCTTGGTCCCGGTTGGTGGGACGAACCGGGACCAATGGGCCTCGCTCCTTGCCCACCAGTTCCGGTTGGTGGCTTGAACCGGGACCACAAGCTGCCCTTTAGTCCCGGTTCATGCCACGAACCGGGACCAATGAGGTGCCTATATATACCCCTCACCCGCGAGCAGAGCACTCCAGTGCTCTGTTTTTCTCTGGCCGGCGAGGGGAGGGCTTTGTGGTGCTCTACCTCACCTCCTATGCACATGAGGTGTTCGATGAAATGCCCGAGCCACACTAGTTAAGCTTTCTCGTCTCGAAGCTCGACCTCAAAGCTCCATTTTTCTCGAGATTTGTCTAGGTTTAGCGGCCCGTCACGTCCCATTCCCGTCTTCACCGCCGTCGATCGCCCGCGCTGATCTCGTCGCCGGCACCACCGTGGTGAGCCTCTTGTTCTTATCTTCTTTCTGAAAGAAAAAAAATCTTACTTTTGATAGATACTTGTCTAATTTTCTTACTATTTTATTGCTTGTTATTATATAGTGCGATGGTTTTGGTATCCGCCCCCATCGGCCCTCGTCCTGTCTATGATTCGGATGTCGTATATATTATCTTTATAACTATTGGTTCATTTATTGTTTATGAAAATTATGCCAACCAACGTGACATAGATTTTATTTATCTAGGAGGTATGTGAACCGGAAATTCCAACCGGCCCTATTGTCGAGAGGTTAAATTTAGTTGAAGAAGAAAATAATTTCTTGAAGGAAAAAATAAAAAAAAATTGAGGAGGAGAAGATGATATTGGAGTTGCATGTTGCGGATGTCGTCGATGATCACAAGATCAAGATGGATGCAATGCGCTTGAAGATTAGAAAGATTAGAAAATATGCCATTCATACCAAGGCTTGGTATCATTATGCCGTTGAATCAATTATTACCTTGGTTGCGATTATGATCGCATTTGTTTTCGCATTGAAATGTTTTACATAGTTTCAATGTATGGTTTAATTAATTAGATGCTCTACAGAGCTATATGTTGTTAGATGAGAACTATGTATGTACTTTGGTTTTAATGTGATGATGAACTTCTATTAATTTGGTCACTTAATAATCTATTCATGATGTTCTGTAATGGTTTTTGACACACTTAATTATATATAATGCACGCAGATGAACCGGCAATGGATGCACGGTGACAGACACACCTCCAAGTACATTAAGGGCGTGCATGATTTTCTCGAAGTGGCTGAGGCAAACAAGCAGAATGCTTTTATGTGTTGCCCATGCCCTAAATGTGGGAATACGAAGTCTTACTCTGACCGGAAAATCCTTCACACCCACCTGCTTTACAAGGGTTTCATGCCACACTATAATGTTTGGACGAGGCACGGAGAAATAGGGGTTATGATGGAAGACGGCGAAGAAGAAGAGGACGATGACAACTATGTGCCCCCTGAATACGGTGATGCTGCAACGGGGGAAGCTGCTGAAGATCAAGAGGACCCAGACGATGTGCCCAATGATGCTGCAACGGGGGAAGCTGCTGAAGATCAAGAGGAACCAGTGCCCGATGATGATGATCTCCGCCGGGTCATTGTCGAGGCAAGGACGCAATGCGAAAGTCAAAAGGAGAAGCTGAAGTTCGATCGCATGTTAGAGGATCACAAAAAAAGGTTGTACCCCAATTGCGAAGATGGCAACACAAAGCTCGGTACCGTACTGGAATTGCTGCAGTGGAAGGCAGAGAATACTGTGCCTGACAAAGGATTTGAGAAGCTATTGAAAATATTGAAGAAGAAGCTTCCAAAGGATAACGAATTGCCCGACAGTACATACGCAGCAAAGAAGGTCGTATGCCCTCTAGGATTGGAGGTGCAGAAGATACATGCATGCCCTAATGACTGCATCCTCTACCGCGGTGCGTACAAGGATCTGAATGCATGCCCGGTATGCGGTGCATTGCGGTATAAGATCAGACGAGATGACCCTGGTGATGTTGACGGCGAGCCCCCCAGGAAGGTGATGTGGTATGCTCCTATAATACCACGGTTGAAACGTCTGTTCAGAAACGAAGAGCATGCAAAGTTGATGCGATGGCACAGTGAGGACCGTAAGAAAGACGGGAAGTTGAGAGCACCCGCTGACGGGTCGCAGTGGAGAAAAATCGAGAGAAAGTAATGGGCTGAGTTTGCAGGTGACCCAAGGAACGTATGGTTTGGTTTAAGCGCGGATGACATTAATCCTTTCGGGGAGTAGAGCAGCAATCACAGCACCTGGCCCGTGACTCTATGTATGTATAACCTTCCTCCTTGGATGTGCATGAAGCGGAAGTTCATTATGATGCCAGTTCTCATCCAAGGCCCTAAGCAACCTGTCAACGACATTGATGTGTACCTAAGGCCATTAGTTGAAGAACTTTTACAGCTGTGGAATGGAAACGGTGTAGGTACGTGGGATGAGCACAAACAGGAGGAATTTAACCTGCACGCATTGCTGTTTGTAACCATCAACGATTGGCCCGCTCTCAGTAACCTTTCAGGACAGACAAACAAGGGATACCACGCATGCACGCACTGTTTAGATGACACTGAAAGCATATACCTGGACAAATGCAGGAAGAATGTGTACCTGGTACATCGTCGATTTCTTCTGACCAACCATCAATGTCGAAAGAAAGGCAAGCATTTCAAAGGTGAGGCAGATCACCAGAAGAAGCCGGCCATGCGTACCGGTGATCACGTACTTGCTATGGTCAATGATTTACACGTAATCTTTGGAAAGGGTCCCGGCGGACTAGCTGTTCCGAATGACGCTGAGGGACACGCACCCATGTGGAAGAAGAAATCTATATTTTGGGACCGACCCTACTGGAAAGACCTAGAGGTCCGCTCTTCAATCGACGTGATGCACGTGACGAGGAACCTTTGCGTGAACCTGCTAGGCTTCTTGGGCGTGTATGGGAAGACAAAAGATACACCTGAGGCACGGGAGGACCTGCAACGTTTGCACAAAAAAGACGGCATGCCTCCGAAGCAGTATGAAGGTCCTGCCAGCTACGCTCTTACGAAAGAAGAGAAATAAATCTTCTTTGAATGCCTGCTCAGTATGAAGGTCCCGACTGGCTTCTCATCGAATATAAAGGGAATAATAAATATGCCAGAGAAAAAGTTCCAGAACCTAAAGTCTCATGACTGCCACGTGATTATGACGCAACTGCTTCCGGTTGCATTGAGGGGGCTTCTACCGGAAAATGTCCGATTAGCCATTGTGAAGCTATGTGCATTCCTCAATGCAATCTCTCAGAAGGTGATCGATCCAGAAATCATACCAAGGCTAAGGAGTGATGTGGCGCAATGTCTTGTCAGTTTCGAGCTGGTGTTCCCACCATCCTTCTTCAATATCGTGACGCATGTCCTAGTTCATCTAGTCGACGAGATTGTCATTCTGGGGCCCGTATTTCTACACAATATGTTCCCCTTTGAGCGGTTCATGGGAGTCCTAAAGAAATATGCCCGTAATCGTGCTAGGCCAGAAGGAAGCATCTCCGTGGGCCATCAAACAAAGGATGTCATTGGGTTTTGTGTTGACTTCATTCCTGGCCTTAAGAAGATAGGTCTCCCTAAATCGCGGTATGAGGGGAGACTGACTAGAAAAGGCACGCTAGGAGCGGATTCAATAATATGCAGGGACGGACATTCTTGGTCTCAAGCACACTACACAGTTCTACAGAACTCTACCTTGGTGACCCCGTATGTCGATGAACACAAGAACAGTCTGTGCTCCAAACACCCGGAGCAGTGCGACGACTGGATTACATGTGAACACATCAGGACTTTCAACAGTTGGTTGGAAACACGTCTCAGAGGTGACAACACTGTTTGTGATGAGCTATACTCGTTGTCCAGGGGACCATCTTTGACTGTATTGACTTACAAAGGATACGAGATAAATGGGAATACATTTTACACGATCGCCCAAGATCAAAAGAGCACCAACCAAAACAGCGGTGTCCGCTTTGATGCAGCAACCGAGAGGGGAAAGGACACATATTATGGTTACATAGTGGACATATGGGAACTTGACTACGGACATGATTTTAAGGTCCCTTTGTTTAAGTGCAAATGGGTCAATCTGTCAGGAGGCGGGGTACAGGTAGACCCACAGTACGGAATGACAACAGTGGATCTGAACACTCTTGGGTACACTGACGAACCGTTCGTCCTAGCCAATGATGTGGCACATGTTATCTATGTGAAGGACATGTCTACCAAACCGAGAAAAAGAAAAGATAAGGAAGCGAATACATCATACGATGAGCCAAAGCGCCACATAGTTCTTTCAGGAAAAAGGGACATCGTGGGAGTGGAGGGCAAGACAGACATGTCTGAAGATTATGAAAAGTTTCATGAAATTCCTCCCTTCAAAGTTAAGGCTGACCCAAGCATCCTGATAAATGATGAAGATTATCCATGGTTACGGCGCAATAAGCAAATGACACAAGCGAAGAAAAAGTGAAGACTTTCTCCTGCAACTATTATGATGATACCATGCCAACTTTGTAACAGACGAGTATGATACCATTGTCCGTTTTGTAAACGAAGTGCATCCAGTTTTTGCCGTAACCCTCTCAACTTTCTTGCACATGCTATGTGGATGAAATAATGATACCATGCCAACTTTCAACCTTTTCAGAGTTCATTTGAAATGCTTTTCAATTTTAGGGTCTTATAGCTCAAAATAATCAATAAAGGCATGAAAAATAACAAATGAAGTCAGAAAGGGTTGAAAATTGATGATGTGGCTTTGAATGGTGCATTTTGAACACACAAAAAGTCAGGAGTTCAAATAAGTTTTCAAAATGAAATCCCTTTGTAACAGACGAGTTTCCGTATGAAATCCTGATACTTCGAAAGAGATTGTCCGTTTTGTACACGAAGTGCATCCAGTTTTTGCCGTAACCCTTTCAACTGTCTTGCACATGCTATGTGGATGAAATGATGATACCATGCCAACTTTCAACCTTTTCAGAGTTCATTTGAAATGCTTTTCAATTTTAGGGTCTTATAGCTCAAAATAATTAGTAAATGCATGAAAAATGGTGCATGAAAAATAACAAATAAAATGAATAAGTAATTAGAAACAAAATAATATAAACTTTAATAAAATATATAACTAGAAAAAAAATAAAATAAACTTTAATGACATAAGTAAAATTTATGAAACTAAAATTATTAAAGTATTTTCTGTTCAAAACATTATAAGCAACCTCTAGTATTATTGAAACAAAAATTATATAAAATTGATTCAACTAAAATTATCGAAGTATTTTCTGTTCAAAATCATTGAAAGCAAAATGAATTTTCATAAAGAACTTTTTTTGTTAGAAACTTTAATAGCAAAAAGAATTATCATAAAGTAAAATAAATAAGTAATTAGAAACAAAATAAATTAAAATAAATAAGTTTTTTGTTGTAAGTAGAAACAAAACAAAATAAATAAAGCAAAAAAGAAAACAAAAAAACAGGCAAAAAATAAAAATATGCCACGGCCTGAATACGACTAGAAACCCATCGATGGGCCAGGATTCAGGCCCGCAGAAGGCCCAGTAGGCCCATCAGGCATAGCAGTGAGAATTAGGCCAGTAAGCCTGCAATGGAGAGGAGCTCGAGAGGGGAGCGGCAGTGGGGCTTATAAACCACCGCGCGCCCCTCTCAACTAGCGAGGTGGGACTAAACTTTCGTCGCGGGCGCAACAGCACAAGGCCTTTGCTCCCGGTTGGTGGCACCAACCGATACTAAAGGGGTGCATTGGTACCGGTTCGTGGCACCAACCGGTACCAATGCCCCCCCTTTGGGCTGCTGAAAAGAGGCCTTTGGTTTCCTATTGGTGGCACCAACCGGGACTAAAGGTGGCATTGGTACCGGTTTGTGCCACCAACCGGTACCAATGGGTTTGCTATATAAACCTACACTTGTGAAAATTTCGTCAGTTCTTCGATCCCTTCGACGCCGCCGCCAGGCTGCCCGAGCTCGCCCGCGCCCTCGCCGTCGCCGCGCGCCGTCCCTGCCCCGACACGCGCCGCCCCTGCCGCGCCCCCGACCCACCCCGCCGTCGCCCGCGCCCTCGCCGTCGCCGCGCGCCGTCCCTGCCCCGACGCGCGCCGCCCCTGCCCCGCCGCGCGCCGCTCCTGCCCCGACGCCGTCTCCGCGCCACTCCCCGCGCCCCTGCTTGCCCCGACGCCGCCCGCCGCGCGCTCCTCCCTCTGTGAGCACCGCGCCTCTGCCGGCCCCGCCGCCGTGCTATTTTTTTACATGTTTTTAGATTTTGATATATGTATGTATGTATTTTTACATGTTTTTTGTATGTATGTATGTATTTTTTCAATTGTAATGATGTTTTAAAAATACATATATGCAAAAGTTAGATTTTTAGAAAAGTTTTATCTATATATGTTCTCTGATTTAGTACATTTTAGGTTAGTTTCATTTTTAGAAAAGTTTTATATATTTAGGAAGAAGGAATAGAAGGAAGAAGAAGGAAGAAGAAAAAGTTTTATATATGCAAAAGTTACATTTTTAGAGAAGTTTTATATATCTAGCTAGGAAAGGAAGAAGAAGAAAAAGAATGAGAGGAAAAAGGAAAATCAGAAGAAGAAAGGAGAAGAAGAGGAGAGGAAGAAGATGAGAAATAAATAAGAAGAAGAAAAAAGAAGAAAAAGAAGAAGAGAAGAAGAAAGGAATAGAGGAGAAGAAGAGAAAATACAATATTCTATTTTCTCTTCTTCTCCTCTATTCCTTTCTTTCTATTTTCTCTTCTTCTCCTCTTTTTTTCTTCTTTTTTCTTCAATCTTCTTCTCTATTAATATCTTATTCTCCTCTTTTTATTTCTTCTTCGTCTTCTTATTTTTTATCGGATATGTCGTTGTCGATATACCTCGTGTCCCGATAACTTCAACACGAGGGGGGGGGGGGGTTCGACCTACCCCCTCCCCGATAACATTATTTTCCCATGTATGTATGTCGTCGTTGTCGATATAACCCCCTCCCGGATAACTTCGACCGTGATAACTTATACCACGGGAGCACCCCCCGGCCCTCTCGCTCGACCAAAACTCTCGAGGACACCCAAACTCTAAAAAAAAACGATGTCGGTCTCCTACCCCCTCCCGCCGCGCCCCTACCCTTGAAGCGTTCCCGAGGCCACCCCAAACCCGGAATAAGCTAGGTCTATGTTTGCACTAATATATCCACCTGCTGTCATGTTTGTGTAATAATTGCCATGTTGTAATATTTGCAGAAACAATGGAGCACGGACGAGACGAGGAAGCAGAAGAGGTGTTGGGGGACATAATCTTAGCCGGAGGTGATGTCTTGTCGTATCTTAACGACAATGATCGTCTGGAAGAACAGGGTGAAGAAGCAGGCTACGGTGATCAAAGAGTGGAGGAGGAAAGACATGATTATGATGGCTTCGGTGACCCAATGCTGGTGCAAGAAGGAGCCCGTGGTGACGGCTCCGGTGACCGAACAGAGTCCGGCCAGGTAAATATATTAGTTAAGCCTGTGCTGACTAGCTAATTGATGCATTCATTGTTTTCGTATGTACACATATTAATTAACTCTCGTCTTTCTTCTTTTTTCTAGGCCTCCGGATCGAGCACAACTTCAGTAAAGAGACGAGGCCCGAAGAGAAAGTTGCGCTCGGATGAAAGGTTTGAGATCACAGCAATCGCGCGCGGCGGCCAACCGATTGAACCCATCCGGACAAAGGAAGCATTTGCTGCTCAGTGCGGGGTTCTTGTTAGGGACAAGATCCCGATCAGCATCCACCAATGGTATAAGCCTAAGAAGGAAGACCCTGAGGTGTCTTATGTCAATGATATGCAGAAAGATGATCTTTGGACTGAGCTGAAGGCAAATTTCACCCTACCGCCAGAGGAGGATCCGGAGAAGCCAGTTAAAGAGCAATTAATCAAGTCTCATGCTCTTAAGAAGATGGCAGACCTATTCAGGAGGTGGAAGAATGAGCTGAAAACGTTTGTCGACAAAGAAGAGACACCAGAATTCATCGGCAAATATGAGAAGATCAGAGATCACTGGCCCTCATTTGTGGCCCACAAGACATCGGAAAAGAGTAAGAAGTTGTCAGCGACAAACAAGAAAAATGCTGCGAAGGAGAAGCTTCACCATCGCACGGGGTCAGGTGGCTACCTCAAAGCCCGGCCTAAGTGGGCCAAGGCTGAGAATGATCTGCTTAACAAAGGGATCGAACCAGACACATTGAACTGGCCAGACCATTGCCGGACTTGGTTCTTCGGGGCTGGCGGAACCTTGGACCCTGTATCAGGGAAGTGCGTTTGGACGTACGAGCAAATGAGAATACCAGTCAAGAGGCTTCAGCACTATATCGATGCAGCGCATCAAGGGACGTTCGTTCCAGACAGAGAGAACGACGAGCTCACAATGGCCCTCGGGAATCCTGAGCACCCTGGACGGACACGAGGCACGCCAGGCTCCGTTCCGTGGAAGGCTGGTTTTCCGGACGCAGGCGGTTACAAATGCCAGGAGAGGAGGAAAAAAGTGGAGCAGACCCAAATTAAGAAGCTGCACGAAAGGGTTCAAGCGCTAGAGGAACGAGACGTAGCTCGCAGCAATCGACCTGCCGAAACTACCCCCGAAGCTACCCCGCCATCTCAGCGGAGAAGCAGCATGGCTTCCACCGAGCTGCTTCAGCCGGAGCATGTCTTGACGGCTCCTGCTAGCTACCCCGTGGATGTTATCATGGAGTCTCAACATTGCCACCTTATGACGCAATGGGAGAACTTCAACGTCAAGGCGGCTGTCGGCTCTGTTCGACCTCCTGAACTCAGCGCATCTTTTCACTGTCGTCCGATTCCAGAAGGATATGCTAGGGTGACGGTGGACGAAATAACGGAGGGATTTCAGGACCTCCAGCTTGACCACCCTACCGGTGAAGGGGAGACTCGGCTGGGTTCTGCTCTGAAGACTCCATGCCTATGGCGGAAGGAGCTCATCAACCTTCCGAACTGGACGCCTCCGGCAAGTAAGGGCACTCCGCCTCCTCCTCCGGCGAGTGATCAGGGCACTCAGCCTCCTTCTCCGGTGCATGGCGGCACTCCGCCTCCTCCTCTGGCGAGTAATCAGGGCACTCAGCCTCCTTCTCCGGCGCGTGGCGGCACTCCGCCTCCTTCTCCGCCTGCGCCGGCGCGCCCGAGCAGCCAGCCTCCTCCTTCTCCGCCTCGTCAGCAAGGGCGGAAGAGACCCGCCGCTGCTCCGGCTGCTCCGGCGCGTCGTAGTCCTTCTCCTCCGCCTCGTAAGCAAGGAAAGAAGACAGCCGCAGCCGCTCCGTATGCTCTGCCGGCGTCTAGCAGTACAGCCAGAGACGGGAGGCAATACAGATTTGGTCCTTCTCTGAAGACTCCAGATAAGTTACCATACGAGAGGACCGAGGAGGAAACCACGAAGATTGTGCGAGCCGAAGTGACGAACTTCTTTGAAGGGGTGAAAGCAAAGAAACATCCACCTCCAGAGGAGAAGGTAGATCCGGTGAAAGCGAAGCGCACTCTGGCTGCCCTGACAAAACCACCAAAGTCTCCGCCAAAAGGCAACTATGAGCGCATTATTGCAAAGACATTTGTCGAAGCGGAGTGGTCGGGAAGTACTGTCAGTGATCATTATCCACCATATCAGCAACTTTGTTCATTTCCTGATATCAAGTAATTGTTTTCTTTGTCTGGCAGGGTTTGGAGAAAATTCACCAAAAAAGCTCCGGGACTGCCGAAGAAGCTGCAATTTAGACACCCGAAAGTAAGTACTATAGTAGCATGTTCCGCGCATCTCCTAGTGATTCAAGCGCTAGTTTCATCAATACCATTTAGCATGCTTGCTTATCAGTTTGATTGACCTCTATTTCTTGTAAAGTGGTTGTGGCAGGAACAAGGGAATGATTTCTGTGGATACTACGTTTGCGAGTCCATCCGCCACACGACCTGTGAGCGGGGCTACTCTGACGAACAATATGAAGTGCGTAAGCAATAATATTCACAATTTTATTTTATTACCATCATTTGTGTTGAGTTTCATTTATTCATATATATATATATATATGTATTGACCCCCTTCTTCAAATTAGATCTTCCGGATGCGGGATGAACTCCTAGCACCAGATCGTATACGAGCAATTCAAGTGGAATTGGCGGCATTCTTCCTTGACCACGTGATCGCTGAAAACATAGAATACTATGTGGACCCTGTGTTCATATATAATTAGGAGATGATATTGTAAGAGATAATTATTGTATATATGTAGCCGGTAGTGTCGGATAGATATACGAGAACTTGTTGTTCGACCAATCTCTCGGAGAAGGAGAGGTGGTCGATATCACTTCTCTCTGTATGCATATGTTCATGACGATCTTCTGTTTCCTTCATTTGCTTACTAGCTAGCGTGTCTAGTCCTCTCTATACGTATATAGTACGTAGCGTCGACCAAGCACGAAGATAAGAGAGGACACTTCTCTCTATTAATTAGCTAGCTAAGACAATATATGAAACACCTAAATTAACCCCCCAAAACCCCCAAACCCCCCCCCCCCCTCTTAAAAAACACAAAAACCCCAGCCCCTGAAATGCTGACGCGTGGATGCCTATTGGTCCCGGTTAGTGACACCAACCGGGACCAAAGGCCCTCCTGCCTGGGCTCGCCGCACCGGCCACGTGGAGGCCCATCTGTCCCGGTTCGTGTAAGAACCGGGACTAATGGGCTAGGGCATTAGTAACGACCCTTTAGTCCCGGTTCAAAAACCGGGACAAAAGGCCCTTATCAACCGGGACAGATGACCCTTTTTCTACTAGTGTGGTGCTATCTCTTACTATATGAAAGATCAATGCGCATCTGTGAAGAAAATTAAGCTGCCGTGCTCCAGCATGGATTCCATGGAATTCACACAGAGCTCGCTCACTTTCCATTAGGTATAGGATAGGGTGATTGGGCGAAAGGCAGGGGAAAATCGAGCGGGTGTTTACGGGGCCATGCAGCCATCGAGCCGAGCGGGGCAGTGCTTTGCGAGCAGGAGAGAAGGCCGTGGAATTCTTCGCAAGGACACGGTTGTTGGAGCAGACAGCAGACAACGCACAGTAGGTCCTGTTTTGTTAAGATCTTGGTCCTGTTTTGTTAAGATCTTCTCTGGGAGAGGAAGATGCCCATATTGATCAAGTAAGGCAGAAGCAAAGACGACGAGAAACGTGGCATGCTCGTGGACGGCCGCGATGTTGAGACGTATGTGTTCGGTGTACGTACTTGATGAGTAACATTATCTATTATACAGGTCGTTCTGTAGGAACAGGCCTTTCATGTACGCCTGTACTCAATTCATGATGCATAATTTGTTAGGTCTATCCAGCTGGGCAGTGAGATTTGCGTGAAGAGTCCAGGTCCAGTTATCATGCTGCAGTCCATCTTAATATTTTTTTTTGCTGATAAATGCTGATGAAAATCAATCTGTAGGAATTGGTGACGGCATCATCGCATCTATAACTTCCACAACAGTACCATGTCATGACGTTCGACGACACCTACTTGGCTGCAGGGGACCACTAATAGAAAACAGGGCTTTGGTTGGGGCCTGGCCAGCTCATTAGTCCCGATTCTTACACGAACCGGGACCCATGACGGCATACGTCCCGGTTCGTGCGTCCAGGGGGCCGGCCGGGCCTTGGGAGGCATTTGTCCCGGTTCGTGTGGACCCATTTGTCCCGGTTCTAGGTACGAACCGGGACCAATGGTCCTCACTCCTGGCCCACAGCCATTGGTCCCGGTTCGTGTCTAGAACCGGGACAGAAGGGTAGCCTTTAGACCCGGTTCGAGCCACGAACCGGGACCAATGAGGTGGCTATATATACCCCCTTGCCGGCGAGCAGAACACTCCACACTGCTCTGTTTTTTGTGGCCGGCGAGGGGAGAGCTTTGTGGTGCTCTAGCTCACCTCCTATGCACATGAGGTGTTCGGAAATGCCCGAGCCACTAGTTAAGCTCTCTCCTCTCGAAACTCGACCTCCGAGCTCCATTTTCCCCGAGATTTGTCTAGGTTTAGCGGTCCGTCACGTCCCGTCCCCGTCTTCACCGCCGTCGATCGCTCGCACCGATCTCGTCGCCGGCACCACCGTGGTGAGCCTCTTGTTCTTATCTTCTTTCTGAAAGAAAAAAATATTCTTACTTTAGATAGATACTTGTCTAATTTTCTTACTTTTATTATTCCTTGTTATTATATAGTGCGATGGTTTTGGTATCCGCCCCCGTCGGCCCTCATCCTGTTTATGATTAGGATATGGTATATATTATCTTTTTATAACTATTTGGTTCATTTATTGTTTATGACAATTATGCCGACCAATGTGACATAGATTTTATTTATGTAGGAGGTAGTTGAACCGGAAATTCCAACCGACCCTATTGTCGAGAGGTTAAATTTATTTGAAGAAGAAAACAATTACTTGAAGGAAAAAATAAAAAAAATTGAGGAGGAGAAGATGATATTGGAGTTGCATGTTGCGGATGTCGTCGATAATCACAAGATCAAGATGGATGCAATGCGGTTGAAGATTAGAAAGATTAGAAAATATGTCATTCATACCGAGGCTTGGTATCATTATGCCATTGGATCAATTGTTACCTTGGTTGTGATTATGATCGCATTTGTTGTTGCATTGAAAGGTTTTACATAGTTTCAATGTATGGTTTAACTAGATGCTCTGGAGAGCTAGATGTTGTTCAATGAGAACTATGTAAGTACTTTGTTTTTAATGTGATGATGAACTTCTATTAATTTGGTCACTTATCTATCCATGTGAATCCGTAATGGTTTTTGACACACATAATTATATATAATGCACGCAGTGCATCCAGTTTTTCCTGTAACCCTCTCAACTTTTTACCACATGCTATGTGGGTGAAATGATGATACTATGCTAACTTTTTCAACCTTTTCAGAGTTCATTTGTAGTGTTTTTCAATTTCAGGGTCATTTAGCTCAAAAAAATCAGTAAATGCATGAAAAATAACAAATGAAGTCAGAAAGGGTTGAAAATTGATGATGTGGCTTTGAATGGTGCATTTTGAACACACAAAAAGTCTGGAGTTCAAATAAGTTCAAAAAAATGAAATACCCCCTCGCCGGATGAGTTTCCGTATGAAACCCTGATACTTCGAAAGAGATTGTCCATTTTGTACACGAAGTGCATCTAGTTTTTGCCGTAACCCTCTCAACTTTTTTGCACATGCTATGTGTGTGAAATGATGATATCATGCCAACTTTCAACCTTTTCAGAGTTCATTATCATAAAATAATTATCAAAGTATTTTCTGTTCAAAACATTAAAAGCAAAAAGAATTTTAGAAAAGAACTTTTTTGTTAGAAACTTTAATAGCAAAAAGAATTATCATAAAATAAAATAAATAAGTAGAAACAAAATAAAATAAATAAGTAGAAACAAAAATAACTTTAATAAATAAGTAGAAACAAAATAAAATAAAATAAACTTTAATAAAATAAGTAGGTAGAAACAAAATAAAATAAAATAAACTTTAATAAAATAAATAAGTAGAAACAAGACAAAATAAAATAAAATAAATAAAAATAGCAACAGTAACCATTTTGTTGTAAGTAAAAACAAAATAAAAAAATAAAGCAATAAAGAAAACAAAAAGGCTGAAAAAATTAAAAAAAAATGCCACCTACTGGGCCACCACGGCCTGAATACGACTAGAAACCCAGCTAGTTGGGCCAGGATTCAGGCCCGCGGAAGGCCCAGCAGGCCCACAGGCATAGCAGTGTCATATTAGGCCCATAGGCCAGCAGTTCAGAGGAGTTCGAGAGGGAAGAGGCAGCGGAGCTTATAAACAGGTGTGGGGCGCTCTCAACTAGCGAGGTGGGACTAAACTCCCACCACCACGCCGCTGTGCAAGGCCATTGGTTCTGGTTGGTGGCACGAACCGGGACCAATGCCACCCTTTGGTCCCGGTCCATGGCACCAACCGGGATCAATGCCCCCCCTTTAGTCCCGGTTGGTGCCATCAACCGGGACCAAAGGCCTCGGCTTCCCGCCCTTTGGGCTGCTGAAAAGAGACCTTTGGTCCCGGTTGGGGGCACCAACCGGGACTAAAAGGGGGCATTGGTCCCGGTTGCTGCCATGAACCGGGACTAAAGCCTTTGTTATATAAGCCAGCACCTGTGAAAATTTTGTTTCTGTTCTTCTTCGATCCCTCCGACGACGCCGCCAGGCTGCCCGAGCTCGCCCCGTCAACGCCGTCGCCGCCCTTTGCCGCGTCGACGCCGCCGCCCCTGCCCCGACCACGCACTACTAGGAAAAGGGCTATAGATAATATGGACAGGTGTGGTGCGCCACTACTATATACTAATGGCGCACCATGTGTTGGTACGCCATTAGTAATGGTGCACCACATCCACGGTGCGCCACTACTAACAATTTTTTTTTTCAAAACTAGTAATGGCGCACCACACCCACGGTGCGCCATTACTAACTTTGCCCAAAAATTCCACCGAATGCACCCCCATGGACCGCCTTTTCAGTTTTAGAAAAAATAAAAGAAAATGATGGAAATGTCAAAAAAATAAAATAAAATAAGTTTCCCATGTGATATGTGGTCTAGTTGTTGGGAAAATTTACAAATATGAATTTCGACTTTATTTGCAAAATCTCTCAGGAATTTGTAAAATGGGCATAACTTTTGCATACGAACTCGGATTAAAATGTTTTTTATATGAAAAATCATCTACTCGAAAAGTTACATACGAATTGAACCGGGGGAACCTTGTTCAACATCTTCAAAATCCCCAAAACCTAACAGAACAAAAGATACGGGGCTTTTAAGATCTAGAGGGGGGGAAAATGAAAAAATCAAACTTACTAGTGGCGCACCATTTGCTAGGTGCGCCACTAGTAACAGAAAAAAAATTGGTTTCAAAAAAACTTTTTTTTGGAATTTTTTTCCAAAATATGATACGTAATATGACCGGGAAGTTTGAAATATTTTATCAAAATTTCATGACACTCATGAACATGAACAAAGTCCTAGACATCAACAAGGTTTAATAGGATTGATATGCTAGATATATCAAGAAGTGCCTGTTAAGTGAGCTGGTGCTGGGGTTGGATAGAACTCTGAAGTTAAGCATGTTTGGGCTAGAGTAGTGTGAGGATGGGTGACCTTTCGGGAAGTTTGACCACGGGGTGTGATTTGACTTGAGATTAAGCATATTGACCCGAGATTAAGAAAAAAAGAAAAAAAATATGAAAAAAATATTTCTGAATTTTTTTTGAAAAAAAATGTTAGTAATGGCGCACTTCTATGTGGTGCGCCATTACTAAGTCAGATAGTAATGGCGCACCGTGTGATGTACTAATGGCGCACCTATGGTGCGCCATTAGTAAAAAATTCTAATGACGTGATGCTAGTGGCGCACCTATAGTGCGCCATTAGTAGGCCAAACAGGTGCGCCACTAGCAGGCCTTTTCCTAGTAGTGACGCAGTCGTCGGCCTGCCCCGCCCACGCCACCGTTGCCCCGCCTCGACCACGCCGCTGTCGCCCCTGCACCCTGACCACGCCGCGCGCCCTCGCCGTGCCTCTGCCTCGCCCTGCCCGGCCCGATCGACCACGCCGCCGTCACCCTGCCCCGACCACGCCACTGCCGCCGCCCTCTACACTGACGCCATGCCTCTGCCCCTGCCCCGACCACGCTGCACCTCTCCTTGGTCAGGCCGGCGCCGCCCCCCTTCCCCTGTCCTCTCCTCCCTGTTTTTTCCACATATATATGACGTTTCTTCCAGATTATATGTATATGTGTGAGTATATGTATGTGTATATATCTGATTATATGTCCTTTTTTCAGATTTTTTGTTCATATATATGATGATTTGTTTTTTGCATTTTTATAAAAATGTATATATGTATGTATGTTCTCTGTGTATATATGTTCATGTATGCAAAAGATAGATTTTCAGAAAAGTTTTATCTATGTATGTTCTCTGATTTAGTGCATTTTAGGTTAGTTTCATTTTTAGAAAAGTTATATATATTTAGGAAGAAGGAAGAGAAGGAAGGAATAAGAAGAAAAAGTTTTATAAATGCAAAAGTTACATTTTTAGAAAAGTTTTATATATCTAGCTAGGAAGAAGGAAGACGAAAGAAAAAGAAAAACTTTTATATATGCAAAAGTTACATTTTTAGAAAAGTTTTATCTAGGAAGAAGGAAGAAGAAGAAAAAGAAGAGGAGAGGAAAAAGGAAAATTAGAAGAGGAAGAAAGAGAAGAAGAAGGAGAAGAAGAGGAGAGGAAGAAGAGGAGAAAAAATAAGAAGAGGAAAAAAGAAAAAAAAAGAGGAGAAGAAGAAAGGAATAGAGGAGGAGAAGAAAAAAATAGAATTATTCTATTTTTTTCTTCTCCTCCTCTATTCCTTTCTTCTTCTCCTCTTTTTTTTTTTCTTTTTTTCTTCGATCTCCTCCTCTATTCCTTTCTTCTTCTCTCCTTTTTTTCTTCTTCTTCCTCTTCTTATTTTTTATCGGGTATGTCGTTGTCGATATACCCCCTCCCCGATAACTTCGCATGAGGGGGGGAGTCGATATACCCCCTTACCGATAACTTCGACATGAGGGGGGGGGGGTCGAGGGTCGCCGAGGGTTCGAGGGGCGAGGGTCGGGAACTATTGTAGAGGTCACCGAGGGTCGACGGTCGTCGAGGGTTCGAGGGGCGAGGGGTCGAGGGTTCGAGGGTCGTCGAGGGGCCGAGGGTTCGAGGGTCGTCGAGGTGTCGAGGGTCGAGGATCGCCGAGCGTTGTCGTCGAGGCCACCCCGAACCCTTGAAGCATTGCCGAGGCCACCCCAAACCCTAGAGAAGCGTCGAGGCCACTAATATGATTCCTTGTTGTGATTACGTAGCTAGGTCTACGTTTGCCACTAATATATCCACCTGCTGTCATGTCTGTATAATAATTGCCATGTTGTAATATTTGCAGAAACAATGGAGAACGGACGAGACGAGGGAGCAGAAGAGGTGTTGGGGGACGTAATCTTAGCCGGAGCTGATGTCTTGTCGTATCTTAACGACAATGATGGTCTGGAAGGACAGGGTGAAGAAGCAGGCTACGGTGATCGAACAATGAAGGAGGAAAGACATGATTATGATGGTTCCGGTGACCGAATGCCGGTGCAAGAAGGAGACCGTGATGACAGCTCCGGTGACCGAACAGAGTCCAGCCAGGTATATATATTAATTAAGCATGTGCTGACTAGCTAATTGATGCATTCATTGTTTTGGTATGTACACATATTAATTAACTCTCGTCTTTCTTACTTTTTCTAGCCCTCCGGATCTAGCACAACTTCGGTAAAGAAACGAGGCCCGAAGAAAAAGTTGCGCTCGGCTGAAAGGTTTGAGATCACAGCAATCGCGCGCGATGACCAACCGATTGAACCCATCCGGACCAAGGAAGCATTTTCTGCTCAGTGCGGGGTTCTTGTTAGGGACAAGATCCCGATCAGCATCCACCAATGGTTTAAGCCTAAGAAGGAAGACCCTGAGGTGTCTTATGTCAACGATATGCAGAAAGATGATCGTTGGACCGCGCTGAAGGCAACCAAACAAAGTGCACTTGCGTATTACCTAATGCAGGGACACTAGATGCAGGCAACCAAACGAGTTGCAGATGGCGTATTAGGGCCTGTTTTTGCTCAACCAGGCTGGGTTGAGAAGTGTATGCGATCCAGACACTATAGGGAACGGCAACCAAACACGCCCTAAGAGTTTCTCTTTTTCGCGAAACATATGAACCATCATTGTTTCAAGGCCATGGATGCCTCTTTAAGCACATGCCACCCACACACGTGTATTCCTGTCATACTGTAGCTTATAAAATGATTTACTATTTGGAAAATTTTGATACAACATTACAAAGGTACAAATTTGTATGTTCCCTATAGACAAGAGTGTGCAGGTTTGGAGACATAGCTAAATTTAAAACAAAAAATAAAATTTACCGAATCATCTACATGTATATTTGTATTTAAGAAAAAACTTGAGTTCACATCAACTTACATGTGTAATTTCATAGTTTCAATTCAAAATTTCCAATCAGTCCGCTCTTAAGCATTTACCTATTTGCTATAAAAGACTAGAGCGTGTCATTAATGATTTTTTTTGTAAAAGTTTATGTGAAAAATCAATTGATGTACACAAACATATGGGCACCAATATTGAACAGGAAATGGATCGACATACACCTTTGAGTGACACTTATGCATTTCTCAGCTTTAATTCGGCCTATTAATTTTGTAACCACAATTTTAGTTCATGTTATTGTCAAACCTTCTTTGAGTTATCAAAATTTTACACTGTTCATGGTTTCTCTAAACTTTATCTTATATCTTAACTACACACATTTGTATATTCAACTCTCCTTTTTTTTGTCTTTCTCAATTAGTTTTCAAGATCATATTTTGCTTACCACGAACCTAACTCGTTTTCGAAGCTAACGGACTGTTACCGTGTTTATTAGCAGAAAAGCAAGTGAACGCCAATACATCAAGGGCCAAAACCACTCAAGCATCGGTATAACATGGGTTAAGTTCATTCATATTGACGACATTCAATGCAAGAAAAACATGAAAACCATACAAGAAAAAAAGAACGGGAAGCCTGCTCCTATAGGAGGCGCAAACACATGACAATTCTGCGACGGTGAAGCAACACGCACTCCACAGGACCCACGAATGCTATTGGACTAACTTTTATTCAGTTCACTATCTTTTTATAGTAAATCACAACAATTGTTACCTAAGAAAGAATTGCATGGTTCACTTTGTGTATTTCTGGACTATTATTACTGATCTACGAAAGGGTTAGCCTACAACTGTTCCATGGAGCTTACGAGATTTATTTATCATACCGAAAATGGCCGATATATTTCTCATTATGTGTTACTAAAGGGAAGCATAATGTCAAGGAGGAGGTCGTATAGTGGGGAACAACATGTTAAACTCACTCTCAATCTTATAGATTCAGTCCTTCAGAACGTCATGAACACCTACTTCTGAAAGAACAACATTTACTAAGTGAACCAAATATATTGCTACTTATTAAATTATTCAGTCGCACTATAAAGTACGAGTATTTTCCATATTTCAAAAATAATATATAAATGGCTCAATATGGTAAAAAATATCTGGTCATATAAAGAGATTTAGTATGTATAAGATTTACACTGGTTAAAAATGAAACCTATGTATTATATAAATAATTGCATGGCGCCTAATCATAAAAATAGAGTTTGTATGGCATGCACAATTAGAAGGTAAATGAAAAATGGACACCATATATATTCATATATAAATAAATAACCAGAAATACCTAATACAAAACTATGTATGCACAATTCTTATATTTGTAATGTCATCAGATATGCCTCCAATTATTAAAGATTATAAAATGCTAGCCCGCGCATCGAGCGGGCCACTGTGCTAGTTATATAAAAGGAGAGGGCCGAGATTCACCACTTTCTCTCTGGCCCTTTGCTCTTTCGGTCGCCGGCGCTATAGGCGTCCGCGGCAGGAGGTGGGTCGACGTCGGAGGCGTCGGAGTCGGACCCGTCGTTGGAGGAGGAACCGGAGATGACGGTGTAGCCTTGCAAGCGCTGAACGATGCGGTCCTGCTTGCGTTTGAGCTTGGCCACCCTCGCCGCCTCCGCCGCTGCCTCTGCCGCCTCCCACTCAGACAACTCAATGTCGAGCTGAAGCTGCTTGGCGTTGATCCTCCGGAGCCGCTGGGCGTTCGTCTTCGCCTTGGTAAGTGATAAATGATACACCCACTGGAGGAGACGCTCCTCCTCGTCGGGCACAGGCATCACGCGGCGACGGGCGGACTGCGCAGCTGCGTCAGATGTGCCCCATCTCCCTTGCCCTTTGTGTCTTGCGGCGGGAAGCGCGTGCCTCCGACTCCTGAGTCCGCATCTGCGGCACCGGCGGAGCGGGTAGTGGAACTCACCGTTGCCCGCGCGAAGCAGCGGCCGGAGGTGGAGGAGGCCGTCGGGCAGGCGCTGCCGATTGCAGGCCTCACAGATCCGCGCGCGGGGCGCAAAGGACTAGTGCCGGTGTTGGCGCTGCGGCGACGGGCGACAGGCGGCGTCCTACCTGACCTGGAGCTGCCGCCCGTATCGACCCGCGAGCGCTCAAGCGCGATATGGAGCGCCAGCTCGTCCTCGTCTCCGGAGCTACCGTCGGAGTGGCTGCCAGTGCTGGGCATACTCGCCGGCGCTAGGGATTGAAAGGATTGGGAAAAGGGAAGCGTCGGGGAGCGGAGTGAAGTGAGCTAGGGTTTGCTCCGGAGGGGGGTTTTGTGGGGTTGGGGTGGGCCAACGGTGGGCCGGGCTGATATGGCGGACGCGTCCGGGCGCACCCAGGCCCTCTCATATCCATCCTACGTTTGGGCTGGATATGATGGGTGCCGGTCAACCCGGGCGTTTGTCCGTGATTTGAGAGCTTTGGTTGGATCGGTTTTTTGTGACCGGACATTGATGGGTTGGTCTGCCCAGACGTTTAACGTGTTTGAGAGGTCAGGCTGTAGATGCTATGAGAACCCATGCCGTCGTGCTGTCAAGTGTCTGACGGCCGAGTGATCTGTTCATTTTCCTTTTAGCGATGTGCATGCTTGTAAAGCAGCAGGATGAGTACCTTGTTGTACTGCTCCCCATCATTGAAGTACGAACTGCTGCTGGCCGGGTCATCGACAAAGCAACAACCATTGTGGTCTGCGTGCTCGTGACATGCTCTTCTGCCGAAAAAGTGTAAAGAAATGACATCCATGGTGCGTGTTGCCTGCCTGTGGTATCTTTTTCTTTTTGTTTTGAGGAATATTGCGATTTATTGATCAACGATAATCAAGAGAGAGTGCCTCCGTAATACAATCCGGAATTACATGAAAAATAGAGTTACTAGAGGACTGGAACTCAGATGATCTAGCTTGAATATGTTCCGCGACATTCGATAAAGGATTTATATGACTAAAGCAAACGGGTGAAAAGAACGGCGCCAACTCCTTAATATCAGGAGTGACGAGCCCCACCGATGAGCGATCAACTGCCAAAGCATCGGTTCTCTGGATAACGAACAAACAATCTCGCTGGAAAAGGCCCTTGGAGAGCTTCCTGACGGGAGCCACCACACGCTGTAGCACCATTGTTTCAGCTAGTTCTGGGGCGATAACCTCGTCAACGCACTTGCAGCAAGCCAACAAGCAATCTCTGATGTGGTTCCTGATTACTACACCAATTCCCATTTGTGGAGAATCCTTGAAGAGTGAGCATCCACATTAATCGTCACTGCATCTGCTGGCGCCAGAACCCATTTGACAGCACAAACTGGGGTATCATGCCTAGAAGCAAGTGCAGCCCTACCAAAATTCTGCACAAACATAGGCCAAAACTTTCTCAACCATTCTACGAGGATGCATCTTAACATCATTGTTTCTTGCACCATTCCGTTGTCTCGAGAGAGGTCGCTCGCTGAATGAAATCAAAGATCCACTACTTGGTATGAACAAAAGTTTCCCAACATAGATGGAAGCCTAAATTCCGTTTCAGCACTAGCCATACCTAGCGGGCAAAGTGGCAAAACAAAAAGAGATGCTCAACCTGCTCCTCTCTGCGACAAAAAAAACATGCCCCCGCATTCGGAACATGGTGATGTAGCAACTGGCTGCCTGTCGGCAGACAATCATGGGCCATTCTCCTGAGAACGATCTTCATCTTCCCCAGAGCATTGACCTTCCAAAGAGCTTGCCAACTTTTCACTTCAGCACCAAATTTAGGTTGCATGCCATTGCCATTAGAATCACGAGTAGCATGAAATTTCCCAAACTTGGCCAAGTTATATGCCGATCTGACTAAGTAGGATCCAAATCGATCATGAGGCCAGGTAACATAATCATCCACCACATGCACACCGAGTGGAATCTGTGACACTACATTGGCCATTATCCCAGGAAAAACACTTCAGACCACCCCCTCGTCCCTAGCTTTTCGATCAACACTATGGAGGCAATCTACTGTTACTCCCACTGGAATAGGGACCAGAGTATGGAAAAACACTTCATACCACCCCCTCGTCCCTAGCTTTTCGATCAACACTATGGAGGAAATCTACTGTTACTCCCACTAGAATAGGAACCAGAGTATGGAAAAACACTTCAGACCACCCCCTCGTCCCTAGCTTTTCGATCAACACTATGGAGGAAATCTACTGTTACTCCCACTGGAATAGGGACCAGAGTATGAAAAACCCAGCTGGGTGATCTGGAATCCAATTATGATCCATCAACTTAATTTTGTTTCCTCTACCCACCAACGAACTCAAGCCTTTTAAAACTAGCTCTCTACTAAACAACATGATGCATCGGGTAAAGGATGTTGTTCTGCGACCAGTTGCATCGATCCATAAAATCACAGTCCAAAAAGTATCTGACCTTAAGGACCTTACCGCACAACAACGATAGATCGGTCAATAAGCCCAGCTCTACTTCCACAACATTGCTTGGTTAAAGAGCACAAAATCACGGAATCATACTGCTAAGGGATTTTTTAGTGGATAGTCATTCCCAACTACGGCAGTGCATCTTTTCTCTGCCATCCTCAATACCCCACCAATAGTCAGCAGTGGACTTTCATGTCTTTTCACACGTAGACACAGGAACCCGGAAGCAACTCATAACATAAGTTGGTATGGATTTTGTAACCGCTTTCAACCATACCTCCTTACCGACCATAGACAAGGGCCGACCAGTCCATCCATGTATGCTTTTCCACAGGCAAGAAATTAATAGAACCATAAACAGCTCGGCCTATCTCCGTAGGCATACCAAGGCATGTGTCTTTTAGTACCTCATCGTGAACCTCCAGTATGTTTTTAACCTCTTGTCTACTACTGTGCGAACACTTAGAGAAAAAGAAAATCAAGAACTTCCTCAAATTTATCTTTTGTCTAGAGGCATCATAGTTGTCCGTCAGAGTGGAACACAATGCCTCCACCGTACGACGATCACTGTTTGCAAAAAAAGATACCATCATCTGCAAAAAGCAGGTGTGAGATTGGAGGGCCTCGTTGAACATTACGTACACCATGTAGCTTTCCAAGGTGCTCCTTTTGTTGCAGCAGACATGATAAACCTTCAATGAAAAGAAGGAAGAGATAGGAGCCATCCTATCGAATACCATGAGATAGGTAAACTGGATCAGTGAGCCCTCTATTAACTCTAACTACATATCTAGCAGTCGTCACACACCTCATCGCCATGTCAATCTATTGTGGAGTAAAGCCTAGTTTACTCATGTAGTTATGGAGGAAAGACCACTCAACATGGTCGTAGGCCTTTATCATGTCCAACTTGTGTGCAAAGTAAGGGTGTTTGGACTGTTGTCTTCGGATGTATGCAAGCACTCATACGCAACCAGAGCACTTTCTACAATCAACCTTCCTGAAACAAAAGCACTCCGATACTCTGAAACAATGTATAGCAAAAACACCTTAAGTCTATTCGCTAAGACATTCAATGCAATCTTTTACATATATGAAGAGGCAATACTAAGTTGCTTCTTTGACAAACGAGTGAGACCAACAAACCTTGGAGGTTGCCAAGACACGGTAACATGGCACAAGGAACAAGAAAGAATTTGAAATCACTCCGGCTGAAAATAGAAATAAGGACATGGATTTGACAAGACCGGATGGGACTTCGAAAGAGAGAAACAACACAATGCCTCCGAAACAAATGAAAGATAGCTAGATACTTTGAACCAAAATAATGAAAAAAACAACATCCCCCGCTATAATGAACTTGAGAGGGTAACCTTGCAAGAGAGGCTTGAACGTAGTTGTTGACAACTCAACAACCAAAATATATACTTCTCATGGGCTTATGGAAAAACTTCTCAAAACTTAAAGGAGAAAACCTATCACTAATGGAAAATGATCTCCTGAGAACAACAAAGAGAGAAAAGGCCTCTTTCAGCGAGAGGAAACGAGAAGTTTGGACCATTGATAAGCACCACAAATAAGAACACTCCTTAGGAAGGCTTTATATGAAATCTGTCGCAAGAAACTTGTTGCTAGAAATTCTTCATGGAATGAGTTATCGAGTAGGCTAGAAGATATCATTCTTGAAAAAACTCTCTTCGTGCCTCCTCATGTTTCAACAATGATATACCAAGACCTCTTTAGCAACCTCATGTTAGGGAGAACAAAACAAGAAACTGAAATATCACCGCTCTTAGAGGAGAAGGTAGAAAGGAACTTGCACTTTGGGATGCAAGTTGAAGAATGCTTAAACTCTTCAAAGAAAATCATCATGAAAGGCTACTTGAACACCTCAGCAATGGCACCAGGAAGCATAGATTGAAGATCAGATTCTTCAGGAATAGAAAACCTCCGGATTGGCAAAACAAACTTGATGAACAAATGAAGATTTAATGATCTTGACAAACAACCACCATGCCGAGCCTTTGGGAAAAACTCCAGAAATAAAAGGATGTTTGGCAGATCATGAAGATGGAAAGATAACAAGTTGAAATTTGCAACGAGTTCCTTCCAACACCCTTGACAACGAAAGGAGATGAGGCTTCCTAATGAGATCACCGAGAAACACTTGAACCTTCAGAAAACAAAGATGCATGAAACACTTGGGACCAAGAATTAATTCCTCATGATCAAACTCCGGAAGAAGAAATTGAATGGCCTTCAGGAATGAGGAGAAGATTATGAACAAAATCCTTCGAAGAAGACTGAGATTCCCGAGAAAAACAAGAAGAAGAATTATAGTATGCTTGTCCTTCGCCAATTGAAAAGCTCGATAAGAAACCATAGAGTGGAAAAACTACTTACTTCTTAAAAAGATCGAAGAGTGATACCACAAACTTGGAGACATTTTTTATTAGAACACCAGGCACAATTAGAAGGAAAAAACTGAACGAAGGTACTATGAAGGGATGAAGATACATGATTGTGAAGAGACCACGATCCAACTATGAGAAATTTTGAATGAACCTCCAAAAGAATTTGAAGACACACGAAGAAACCTTGATTTAGAAGAAATGAAGAACGAAAGCTGAAAGTTGACAATGAAGAAGTCTAAGAGACATGCGAACAATGAGACTTTAGTTGAGAAGACTTCTTCGTAGAATTGAAACCTAACAACTCCTGAAATGCTCCGGATGGGTATGATAAGAGCTTCTCACAACCGGAAAACACACTTGGGAAAAGGAATGAAGCTGTGAGAGGATGGATGAATATTTAAAGGGACTTTTCTTCGGTGTTCAAATGCTGGGAATGACAACGAGGAACATCATCTATAAGTGTTGAGCTACTCTGGAACAAAAAAAAAGAGAAAGGTTGGGACAAGGATGCAAATGAATCCGAAAGAAAATCTTGAAGAAGACAACTGACTGATGGAATCCCATTCATACGTCAAAGTTGGAAAAAGGACTTGAGAAGATCTTGAAAAAAGTCTTGGAGGATACGACAACTGATCTTCGAACATCATCTATATAAGAATCTTTGATAAATGTTTGTGAATTTCAAAAATGTTCCTGTTTCTAGTTTCGTTCGTGTTTTTCCAAAAATATACAAAATTTTCAAAAAACTCTTCGCATTTTTGAAAACCGCACGAGATTTCAAAAACTGTTCACATTTCCAATAATATTATTCACTTCATATTTTTTTGGAAGTTCAAAAAATTAAAAGATCAAAAAATGTTTCAAAAATGATGCTATAGTCTTTTCTTAAATATTCACACAGGCCATTGGTTAGCAGCGCGCGTTCGTTCTATGCTGGTTGGTTATAAATAGAAGAAATTTTGGGCACATGCCAATAAAAAAGAATCGCAGTTTGGCTCTAATTAGAAAAACTATGGACACGTGAGTTCTAAAATAATCAAAGAGAATAAACCCTAATAAAGAAGGGACATTCATGCCTGATTATGCTAATGAAACAGGATTTATGCACTGCAACTAGTAATCCATCCGGTTACGCCATCGTAGGAGAGAATGGTCGCAGCAACCGTGTGCCGAAGGTCACCGCGCAACCACCAAATGAGGAGGCAGCCACAATCCCGAGATGGAGGCGGTCCCGGAGGGAAAAAGAAGGCACGAGTTGGGTGATCCCACCACTATCAAGATTTCGTGTGCCAAACATGTCCTGTGAGAATACCACAACTCCTTGCTCTGTCGCTCACCATTGCGAAGAACCTTTTTGGTGGACACATCAATTATCTTTCCTGTTGCTTCTCGCAAAAAAATTCCCCTCATTGCAATGCACGGACATATGTGCTAGTAAAGAAAAACAAGGAAAAGGCTCATTGGGAGGATATTTTGAATTTGAACCGTTTCATTTTGGAATTCGAAAAATAGCATACATAAAAAAGTGAAACTTTAGGGTCAATATATTTAACTTTTGAAGAACAAAGTTTACAAGGTCAATGCTTTGTTGCAGTAGGAATTGAAAATATAAATTTATGTGTCTAATAGGAGACCTGTTTCTCATGTGAGGACTTTGTACCCGCCCGAACTGTACCACTAGGAACATATCAATACATTGGAAGTATGAGAATTTGTTTTGCGTGAACAAATCCAAGCAATTATCCATGACAAATATTGCATTGTGTCCCTCAAAATTTCTATTCATGTTCTTTTTTCATATGCTCATTGCCTTGATGGGTTTGCTAAACTACTCACTGGAATAAACACTCGGATGTATGACAGCTCCCAATAATTATGTAAATGTCCAACTCAATAAGTATGCTGACAATTTATTGTAGTTTGTAGAGTACATTCTTAGACCAAATTACCTGGTCCACCATAATACATATGCATACCATGGTTATCAACTTTATAACCATCAATACTATATTTCTTTTTATCACTAGATCCAACAAGGTCTTTGTGTCTATTTGGAGTGACAAGCTTGTTGTTGTTGTCAACAATCTGAATGTCCCTCATAAAAGCTGCTTTTCCATACCCTTCAGAGGCCACATGCCCACTACCAATTTGTGGAGAGTCTGATGAAGCTGTTGGGCCCTGAACAAAACCGCCCCAGAATGAGGAAATTCCTTTATCTTTAAAGTGAGAGAAGAGTGAACTTGGCCAATATCCAATCGGTGTCTTTTCTTCACCATACATCACCCACCAATTCGCTGTTTTTGGGTCCTAAGGTAAATCAAAATGCATGAAAGATTACCGAGCACATACAAGGACATAAAATACTCAATGTTATCTTGCTAATATCTAGTGTGCATGCAATTGTTTCTGTTCCGCTGAAGATATATATTATGTATTCTTCTCATAACATCTTCCCATAATAAGGGATGTACATCAAGACAATGTATATGTGAATCCTTGAAGATCAAATATTCTCCATGATTGGAAGTGTTTGCTGAATATATGTTATTTTAATTGTAAGGTGAATCGTAATTCCATTTTAGGCCATGTTCTTGATAATTTGTCAAATGCATGTCAAAAAAATAGTATGTGGGTGTCGAATGACTAGAAATAAAACAAATGTTGGTGTTCCAGAATTACACAATTGATATCATATCGAGCTACCTAAATTGGTTGTGTGAATCAACTAATTCAAGTAAGTACTAATTTTCATATGCACCACCTGTTTATATGTAGAAAATCAATAATTTCATTGAGCAAGTCAGCACCTTGAAAATGTAAATGTCTATCACATATTGTGGTCCGTTGTAGACTGAAATAGGAAGTACTCTTCCTCCAAGACCAACACGGTGACTAACTTGCACAAAACCAGGACATACATGATCATAGCAGGGCTTGTGTAGTCTGCTATCTCGCTGTTATCCAAGTCCGTTCAAAGGTAAAAACAAAGTATATCAGTTTATGTTTATAATTTCATGTTATAAAATTGTTGTACTTGATAATATAATGCGTAAAAGAGGAAATGTTATTAATTACCCAAACAACATGAAACCTTGCAAAGGTATCGCCAGTGGAGTTTGGAGCTACCGAATAACACGCACCTACAGCTTCTTCTTGACTCTTTGGTCCATTATCAATTAGTACACCTGATTGACTAATATCCTTGCTACCTTTCTTCACCTTTGGCTCATACGCATTTATGGTAGCTCGTACCCCATACAAATCATCTGAATATCTAATTCCTGCCATCTACAAAAAAATGTTGGTCATTGTGATAACTATATTAAACACATCAATATAAGTCCAATACCATATAACATTAATGACCATAACTTAATGGTGTCAACTTGGAGTTAGAGAGACCAATGCATATCAAATGGTTCAAGAAAGTCTTGGACTAACATGGTGAAAATATGGAATTACTACACATACAATTGAAAGAACATTCACACAACTTAGGGCAACCCTAGAAGATTCAACATATTTGTGGTCCCCAAGCCGGTTTAGAGAGCCATCCACCGTTTTTTGGAGGTGCGGAAGCTGTGCGCAAACACACAGCCGCCAAAAATATGTGGTCCGTAATTGTTTTTGTTCTTTCTTGATTTTGTCGACAAGTTCAATATGAACTAAATTGCTAACTTGCAAAATAGATTTCATTCATATATAATGGGGTGGAAAATGAGTCACAAAGACTTTGTACATATAGAATATTAATAACTAACTAAGGGGCATGTTTCCTAATGGGGCATGCTGATGTACTATTTGTATGGGCACAAAAGAGAGGGAAAGAGAGAGGAATAAGTAGATGAAATTCCCTCCCTCGCAATGGTTGGATTTGGAGTGATGCATATGGTGACTTTGCTGGAGTGTTTATTTCGTATGATGTTCCACATAATAGTGGTTATTATGGTGATCAACCACTTATGGCGACTCTACTAGACTTGCTCTTACTATTTGTTGAAAAAACTGTGTGCTGAATTCAGTACTAACTACTCTAATTTCTATATTTTAGGACCTTTATGTTTGTGTGTATGTGTGCATGTGCAGCGACGGAGCCGGAATTATTGTAACTCTGGGCTAGGTGTTTTGTCAACATGGAAAGTTTGGCCCTTATAACTTCCTAAAGATATCACAAAAAATTACACATGCACATAGTGTATACAAATAACAACAACCTATAATGCTGGAATTTCCAATGTAGAGCAACTTGGCAGCACGTCGCTAGTGCGGGATGTGACACTGGAGCTGCTTTGCAGCTAAGACTGGTGAAGGTAGCAGGTGACCGGGGCGTAGCAGCGGAGGGGAATGACGGGTTGGCTCGTTGCGAGGGTAGTGGGTAGCTCGGAAAGCATTGGGCGATGGTGGGCCACATGGTCGCCGAGTTAGGATCCAGTTTGGGACATAATTGCCGTAAGTGATTTATGTAGCTAGCTTAGAGTCTTTGTGTGCCTGGGCTATGCTGGGCTAGTGGGCTAAGCCACGGGGCCAATATACAATGCATACAGGCACCAGTAAAAAATCTAACTCCTCGGGCCTAGCTCTGGGTGCCTGGAGCACGGATCCATCATTTCTTATGTGTTCATACACAACGTGTGCTCTTATGTGTGTGTGTGTGTGTGTGTGTGTGTGTGTGTGTGTGTGTGTTCTGAATTTCTATTGTAAGAAATTTACTATTCCACACCTGAGCCAAATAGTTGTATGATTAAACATTAGCATTCAAATTAAAAAGACTTTGCATTGGAATTATCTTTGATTATTTTGCCACGACTGTATTCCACTATATTTTACATTTTCTAGGCACACAAAACTTGGTATTAGTCGCCCAATTACTATGATACCTAGATCATTCTAACAAGCAAAAAATTGAAAACTCACCTCTAGTTGCTCATCCTTGTTAATCACTTGCTCGGTAGTGTGTGCTGCTATATGGCCCCTTCTATTATTACGTATAATTGGAACCATCCCCATCGGGCATTCACCAACGGATAGATGTGCTTGTAAAACACCATTTGGGGAGGGAGATTTTATACTCTGTCCAACCGGTAAAGAACTTGGTTCCATCTGTTTGATCATAAAACTTTAAAGCCTTATTAGTCCCACAAATATTACCAACACACAATCACATATACAAAAATTGCATAGTTCAATTCATTTCTAATTAAGCATGCATATCATAAGGTTCATTTATTTCATCCCGACTTCCGTTGTTTGTAGAAGTATAGGTAAAGAATAGATAAACGATTTTAATCTAAAGGGAGTAGAACAAACTATGCTATGAAATTTTAGAATTCAAAACAAAGTATCATCACATAATATATGACCTATTCCCAAAAATTTGATGGCTAACTAACATCCATGTATTTGTGAAAACTAACTATTCATTTATGTCTTCCGTCATGAATCGACGTCCATTTGAGCCACATAATGATTGTATTCATATCTTCATGAACGTAATTTACCTGAATTTTGTGATGTTTCAACAATGGGTGGCCCAAAGTAGGTTGGACATTCACATCAATGCAATCATATACATCTCCACCTTACCATGACGGTTTTATTAACTTTTCGATGGGCAAGGATCTGGCTATCATTTTCCCTTTGCATTGTAGTTGTATCTATTCCTCTGGTTACTAGAACAAGATATGAGAGTAGAAGGAGCGCTCTAATAGCTTGCCTTTCTTTCATTTTGGAAACCCTGAATGGTCAAGTTTCATACTGTATGAAATATATTTATAAGCTTTCTGGCATATCAATAGTTTAATGGTTGTCATTCATGCAATTAATGTCCCAAAGATCGAATTCTTTAATATGTATATACAACCATATTATTAATGTCATATGATAAAGATATGTACCTCAGTCTATGATTCACATTTATTGCATAAATCTCAGATTTTAATGCCATACAGAAAGTATGAAGTATTTAATGCAGAGAAATATCCATACCTATCCATTCTATTTATTCCGGATATTCAAATGTGATCCTTCTAGCTCTCTCACCCACTCAGCACTTCTTTTTATCTAATCACGCATCACATTGGGATGACAATGGGGTGTGTTTGGACGGTAGAGCTAAACTAGATCTATAGCCGTATATCCATGAGCCTGGCCACCCATGAAAGTATCCATGGGCCACAGACTATGTCCACACCTACACCATAGATATCCAGATATACAAGGAAACACATGGATATTCATATGCATGTAACAAACGATGGTAATAAAAAGGTTACATAGCATCATATAAATAAAAATTAACAACTCTGCGCACCAGTACAACTACAAATGTCAGACCAAAATATGGTTAATACTTAATGGTCCATATGGAGTTAGCACATGTTTTATGACCCATGTCCATGTGTGTAACAGCCGAGACCGGTTCTCTAGATTCTTTGCGTAATATAATTATTAAATCACATTAATTATTTCTTCGTTACATTCATCACGGCATCATCCATGTTGTTGCATCGGCAATCTGTTGCCGCCGTACTGGAGTTACCCGGGTGTTTTTACAAAACTTGGCCATTGGTAGTTTGCCGCTTCTCGAGAAGAGGCGAACTTTACCCTTTGTCTCCATTTACCTTTTTCAAACCAACTGGACACTTGCATGTGACCGCGAGATTATCTAAATATTATTTTTGTAAATGGAGATTAAACGTTCTCGTAATGTGTCAGAAGTTTGCGAGCGGTCGTATTATATTGTAAACTAGCAATCGTGACCCGTGCTTTTGCGCAGCTAGACTTTCCATATATTATTTCTATGCATCTACTTTTCTTGATTCGCTAGTACATGTGTATTTCAATATAATATATATCCAAAATGTGCATTTTCATAATAAAAATAATTAGATTTGGGAACTCGTTAAAATGTGCAACATATCCCATTGTTTATATAACCTTATTGATAAAGATATTGATAATGTATCCAACTTTTCCTATTTCCCTCCTTCTATTCCCTACACATTTGTCTTTGCCCCCATATATTGTAAGGGTTCTTTTACCAAGAAAATTGAAACATTGATGTTTTTTTATTGCATTGAATTGTAGTTATGTAAAATGATAATTTGCGTACTTGAAAGGAATTGTTGCCTCTAAGTATTTAACTAAAACAATCTCTATCGCTCACTCGTGTATCATAGTTATAAAGATTTTTCATTGAAAGCGAAATGTTGTTATTTGGTTTATTTTGTTGTCACATTAGCATTGATATATCATTAAAATTACATAATATAATAGCTAAAATATGCTTCTCAAGGAAACACATTTTGACTTTGGTGGCAATTCTACGTCTAAGTGTTTTAATTTTTGTAAAACATCAATGTGTGACAATGGATAACTGATTGCATTGAGGTCAACGTGCCACAATCCAAAACTGTATAATTCCATATTAATGTTTATTTTCTCTCTTCTTAGTACTCTTGTCCACCATCGGCTTTTCATCTGCAGTTGTTTCTTCGTGAAAACCTACAATGAGCCTTATGAAGATACACCGCGTGAAAACCTGCAATGATCCTCGTGCATGAAAAAGTGGACAATATGTTTTCATTCAACTGTTGCATTGCCGCCTTCTCCCGTGTTAATCCTTGACTGTGGCTCCCTATATCCGGCCCCAAAGTTTTCAGTCCAATCCGCTTCGGTTCAACAATGTATGCACTGTACTGGGATCAGGTGACATGCCTCTTGGCAGTCACGCCGTAACATGCGCCCTCCCATCCAGCGTTTGTTCTCCATCCAACGACACTGATTGGCCCAAGTGCAAAAACGATTCAGGCTTTGGCTTTTTCAGGCAATCGACAGTAGCAAGCGGCTGACTACAGCGGCCAGTTTGCCAGTACAGAAACTACAGTCCTATATGTTGTGCCAATTTGTATACATTGAAATCGAGACCTGGCAACGATAAAGCATGCATCAACCAACTCATCAACACATCCAGCCATCATCCACACATTAGAAAACTGATTTTTTCCCCATAATTACACATCTTTAGACAGCCGACAGGATAAACAACATAAGCCAGTTTCGATCTTTTCCTTTGTGCTCCTTCTAAGAGCTATACTGGATGACATGCTTTGTTTGATTTGGCGCTTTTTAATAAGATGGCCGCATGCATCGTTCTGATGCAGAGGCCGGGAGAATCTCTCCCTTTTTTTAGAAAAAAAGTCAGTTCCGATCAAGCATGCATCAACCAATTCATGAACGCATCCAGCCATCATCTACACTTTAGAAAACTGATGAAGAATAAAAATCCGTACTTACTATTGTTTAGACAGCTGACAGTACAAACAACATAAGTCAGTTTTCATGCAATTAGAGGTGAAAACAAATCATGAACATCACAAGATGGAGCTGTCAAGAGTTGGGTGGAACTCAGGATTGCATTGCACTCTTGAAAGTCCAAGTTTGCTCCTTTGTTCTGTCATCCTTCTCCACTTCCTTTGTGAGGCCAACAAGTGGCAGGTTTGTGGCAATTAAAGGTAGTGGTTGTGTTCCAACACAACTTCAGTAATTTCATAACTTTCTGTCGCTCGATCCAATGTAATAACCATCCGAACTAGACAATCAGTTCTTGTTCCAGCTCTAAAACGATTTGGCTCACGTTCGGTTTGACATTTCCTTCTAAGACCCTCATTGGAACAAAACAGATCTGCATGAAGTCACCTTTCCATCAAATTTGCTTTTGTTGGTGCATCTTTTCCTCACATCAAAGCCTATGTGACCCCCGTATCTACCCAAAACAACCAAGCCTCATCTGAATCTTTGAATCTCATACCAACTTGAGGTATCCTCTTGTCAATTTGTACCATTGCACTACACTTCCACAATTGCATAATACCCAAATTCTACCAAAATTCAAAACGACATATATATTAGAGAAAAAACAAGCACGAATGTGAAACAATGATTAAGAAAACTGAATGTTGTGCACAAATACAATGACATCACTTCAACATTAGGGACCTTGTTCTACCAGTTGTCTTCATTCAAAAGATATAAACAGGATGATACTTTTCTACAGATTACCTCCTCAAGCAACACACATAGTTGTGCTAAATTTTGAACTAAATATGCTCAGACAGAAACATATACGAAACAAAGGAGGGGCCGTGCCTTCGTACCTCTGAACCTTCCTGTAGGTTGCTCCTATTTAGGTGGAGAAGCTCCACGATCTGGAGCGGAGAAGCCCCAAAATCGGCGTTATCGGAGATGTTCGATGCGTCGGCGTGGCACCTCCGTGGCGGCTCAGCCATGACCGCCTCAAGCACCTCCGCGGCAGCTCAGCCCCGGCGCCCCTCGAGCACCTCCACGGCGGCTCAGCCCCGAACCCCTCGAGCACCTAGCTCGCGGCAGCTCAGCCCCAGGCCCCCTCGAGCACCTCCGTGGCGGCTCAGCCCCTGCCCCTCGCTCACCTCGGCAGCCGCGATGCTACTCCACCCCAACCCCTCGTCCACTCCCTTGCAGCGTCCTGCTGGTGGATCTTGGCGGCCCGGTGACGGACGCCGGCGGCAATGTAGCCGATTCCCTCAGCGGCGGTGCGGCACCGATTCCATGTGATCTGCAGCGGGCGCGGCAAAGAACTGACCAGCCCGCCTGTTCATCTTTTTCACCCGCGTCGTCTCGTCTCCATGCCAAAACTTAGCATCTTCAACAGCCGCGCTAGGCACGCTGCGCTAAAAACCCATTTACAGCGCGCGGATCACCTGTTTTTGCGTGGCGGGGTACGTTTGCTCCAGCGGCCGCCGCAAATTTTAGCACGCGCGAGCCGCTCCAGCAGCTGCTGTAACAAACTGCGCGCGCACTCGCATAAACAACATGTGCACTCCAAACAAATATAAAGAAACATAGACATAGATTATGGATAAAAAAATGATACATAGATAGTTCACATAGCGTACGTAGTTCATCATAGCATAGATAAAAAAACTAGTCCAACACGATAAAAACTACGGTGCAACTAGATAAAAACTACGGTGCAATTAGAACCTACTCCGAGTCGTCCACATCTTTCTCGCTGGTGTCGTCCGAGGTATCGAGCCACGCGTCTTCCCAACAAGGATCGTCTGAGTCAAAGAACGACTCCCTGATGTCTACTACGCAACCTTCTTCTTGTAGATGTTGTTGGACCTCCAAGTGCAGAGGTTTGTAGGACAGTATCAAATTTTCCTCAAGTGGATGGCCTAAGGTTTATTAATCCGTGGAAGGCGTAGGATGAAGATGGTCTCTCTCAAGCAACCCTGCAACCAAATAAAAAGAGTCTCTTGTGTCCCCAACACACCCAATAATGGTAAATTGTATAGGTGCACTAGTTCGGCGAAGAGATGGTGATACAAGTGCAATATGGATGGTAGATATATGTTTTTGTAATCTGAAAATATAAAAACAGCAAGGTAACTAATGATAAAAGTGAGCACAAACGGTATTGCAATGCTAGAAAACAAGGCCTAGGGTTCATACTTTCACTAGTGCAAGTTCTCTCAACAATAATAACATAATTGGATCGTATAACTATCCCTCAACATGCACCAAAGAGTCACTCCAAAGTCACTAATAGCGGAGAAGAAACGAAGAGATTATGGTAGGGTACGAAACGACCTCAAAGTTATTCTTTCCAATCAATCCGTTGGGCTATTCATATAAGTGTCACAAACAGCCCTAAAGTTCGTACTAGAATAACACCTTAAGACACAAATCAACCAAAACCCTAATGTCACCTAGATACTCCAATGTCACCTCAAGTATCCGTGGGTATAATTATACGATATGCATCACACAATCCCAAATTCATCTATTCAAACCAATACAAAGTACTTCAAAGAGTGCCCCAAAGTTTCTACCGAAGAGTCAAGACGAAAACGTGTGCCAACCCCTATGCATCGGTTCATGGGCGGAACCCGCAAGTTGATCACCAAAACATACATCAAGTGAATCACGTGATATCCCATTGTCACCACAAATACGCATGGCAAGACATACATCAAGTGTACTCAAATCATTAAAGACTCAATCCGATAAGATAACTTCAAAGGGAAAACTCAATCCATTACAAGAGAGTAGAGGGGGAGAAGAAACATAAGATCCAACTATAATAGCAAAGCTCGCGATACATCAAGATCGTGCCAAATCAAGAACACGAGAGAGAGAGAGATCAAACACATAGCTACTGGTACATACCCTCAACCCCGAGGGTGAACTACTCCCTCCTCGTCATGCAGAGCGCCGGGATGATGAAGATGACCACCGGTGAGGGTTCCCCCTCCGGCAGGGTGCCGGAACAGGGTCCCGATTGGTTTTTGGTGGCTACAGAGGCTTGCAGCGGCGGAACTCCCGATCTCTTCTGTTCCCCGAAGTTTTTGGGGTTTATGGGTATATATAGGAGAAAGAAGTACGTCAGGGGAGCCACGAGGGGCCCACGAGGGTGGAGGGCGCGCCCAGGGGGGTGGGTGCGCCCCCTGCCTCATGCCTTACTCGTTGCTTTCTTGACGTGGACTCCAAGTCTCCCGGGTTGCTTTCTTTCCAAAAATAACTTCTCCAGAAGGTTTCATTCCGTTTCGACTCCGTTTGATATTCCTTTTCTTCGAAACACTGAAACAAGGGAAAAAACAGGAAGTGGCACTGGGCTCTGGGTCAATAGGTTAGTTCCAAAAGTAATATAAAAGTGCATAGTAAAGCCCATAAAACATCCAAGATGGATAATATAATAGCATGAATACTTCATAAATTATAGATACGTTGGAGACGTATCAACATCCCCAAGCTTAATTCTTGCTCGTCCTTGAGTAGGTAAATGATAAAAGAAAGAATTTATGAAGTGTGAATGCTAGCAGGTGCATAAGTGTGATCAATGATAATTTCAATCACCTTTTCTAGCATCATTATATGTCATAACAGTAGCTCAACTCATAGAACTTTGCATGATCAAGTAACAAACTATTCACATGTTAAAGTATAGATCATAAACTTTCTTGAAAACTAACAAACTGTGTTATTAGTCATCAAACAATTACAATTCATCTTATTTTCAGGAAGAGTCTATGTGAGAGCTTTGATTCAGCAAACTTCACATACTCAACTATCATTTAGTCTTCCACGATTGCTACCACTCAAAACATATTTTTAGAACAAACAGTATTCATCGAAGACAGAGAAAGATAGGGGCTTAATGTTCGCCTCCCAACCTTTTACCTCAAGGGTAATGTCAACAGTAATAATTCATGCTTAAATATATTTGAATGGCCATATATGCTTAGGTCTTTCCATCACATGATGCTTGCCAACTAAAGAGTAGGTTGGAATGAGAAGGAATACTAGTGACTCTTGCATAAAAGTAAAAGATAGGCCCTTCGCAGAGGGAAGCAGGGATTTGCAGAGGTGCCAGAGCTCGAAGCAAAAAACAGAGATGAAAATAATTTTGAGAGGTATGCTTTCATTGTCAACATAACGACCAAGAGTTCCCAATATCTTCCATACTACATACGTTATAGGCGGTTCCCAAACAGAAAGGTAAAGATTTTTACTCCCCCTCCACCAACAATTATCAATCCATGGCTTGCCCGAAACAACGGGTGCCTCCAACTAACATCAATCCTGGGGGAGTTTTGTTTGCAATTATTTTTGATTTGATTTCGATCTTTTGATCATGGGACTGGGCATCCCAGTTACCAGCCATTTTCTCGTGAATGATGAGCGGAGTCCACTCATCATGATAATAACCCACCTAGCATGGAAGATACTGCTAGCCCCTAGTCGCTACATGAGCGATTCGGGCATACAAAACAGATAATTATTTGAAGGTTTAGAGTTTGGCACATGCAAATTTACTTGGAACGGCAGGTAAATACCGCATATAGGTAGATATGGTGGACACTCATGGAAGAAACTTGGTTCAAGGACTTTGGATGCACAAGCAGTATTCCCGCTTAGTACAGATATTTTGGCTAGCAAAGGATTCTAAATAGCAAGCACCACATGTTAGAGGATCCATAACAATATAACTTCTATACAAATATACCCAAGCATAACTCATTATGTTGTCTTCCTTGTCCAACTTCAACTAAATTGCTCAGGTTTGAAAATAATTAATGGGGCTCACAATCATAGAAGATGTCCAAGATAGTATTATATGTGAAATCTCTCTTCCTTCAATATTCTTTCATGAATTGTTCAAGTGACCAATACAACGTTTGCTAACCTTCAATAAATTTACCACCTCTACTTCTTATATGTAAAGTCATTACTCCCCATGGTATAAGCATATGAAACATATATAATTTCAGATTTATGACATTCAAATCATTCAACCATTTACTCATAGGATATAAGTGAAGCACACGAGCAAATGACAAACTACTCCAAAAAGATATAAGTGAAGATCAATGAGTAGTCGAATAATTATGTAACTATGCGAAGACTCTCTAACATTTAAGACTTTCAGATCTTGGTATTTTATTCAAACAGCAAGCAAAGCTAAAGAAAGTAAAATTACGCTCCAAGCAAAACACATATCATGTGGTGAATAAAAATATAGCTCCAAGTAAAGTTACCGATGAACGAAGACGAAAGAGGGGATGCCATCCGGGGCATCTCCAAGCTTAGGCTCTTGGTTGTCCTTGAATATTACCTTGGGGTGCCTTGGGCATCCCCAAGCTTAGGCTCTTTCCACTCCTTATTCCGTAGTCCATCGAATCTTTACCCAAAACTTGAAAACTTCACAACACAAAACTTAACAGAAAATCTCGTGAGCTCCGTTAGCGAAAGAAAACAAAACACCACTTCAAGGTACTGTAATGAACTCATTCTTTATTTATATTGGTGTTAAACCTACTATATTCCAACTTCTCTATGGTTTATAAACTATTTTACTAGCCATAGATTCACCAAAATAAGCAAGCAACACAATGAAACAGAATCTGTCAAAAACAGAACAGTCTGTAGTAATCTGTAACTAACGCAAACTTCTGGAACTCCAACAATTCTAAAATAAATTGGTGGACCTGAGGAATTTGTCTAGTAATCATTTGCAAAGTTGAAGCAAGTCTCGTGAGCGCTAAAGTTTCTGTTTTTTACAGCATGATCATAAAGACTTCACCCAAGTCTTCCCAAAGGTTCTACTTGGCACAAACACTAATTAAAACATAAAACCACATCTAAACAGAAGCTAGATGGATTATTTATTACTAAACAGAACCAAAAATCAAGAAAATAAATAAAATTGGGTTGCCTCCCAACAAGCGCTATCGTTTAACGCTCCTAGCTAGGCATGATGATTTCAATGATGCTCACATAATAGATAAGAATTGAAACATAAAGGGAGCATCATGAAGAATATGACTAGCACATTTAAGTCTAACCCACTTCCTATGCATAGGGATTTTGTGAGCAAACAACTTATGGGAACAATAATCAACTAGCATAGGAAGGTAAAACAAGCATAACTTCAAAACTTTAAGCACATAGAGAGGAAACTTGATATTATTGCAATTCCTACAAGCATATATTCCTCCCTCATAATAATTTTCAGTAGCATCATGAATGAATTCAACAATATAACCAGCACCTAAAGCATTCTTTTCATGATCTACAAGCATAGAAAATTCACTACTCTCCACACAAGCAAAATTCTTCTCATTCGGAATAGTGGGAGTATCATACGAGACTTGAATACTATAAATTGTTTCCACATTAAAAGAGTAATGTTCAGAAAAAGGGTAATCATAATCATGACAAGTTTTATAAATATAATCATCACTACTTTTTATAGCATAAGTTTCATCACAATAATCATCATAAGTAGCAACTTTGTTCTCATCATAATCGATTGAAACCTCTTCCAAGATAGTGGATACATCACTAAATAAAGTCATGACCTCTCCAAATCCACTTTCATAAATATTATAAGATTCAACACCCTCCAAAATAGTGGGATCATTACTTCCTAAAGTTGACACTCTTCCAAACCCACTTTCATCGATATAATCATCATAAGTAGGAGGCATGCTATCATCATTACAACTTTGCACATCAAAACTTGGGAGGCTAAAAATATCATCTTCATTAGACGTAGCATCCCCAAGCTTGGGACAAACATTAATTGCAGCAAATATATTCTCAAAAACATCATCTTCTTCAAACATAGCATCCCCAAGCTTGGGCCTTTTTATATCATAAGCATAATCACTCTCATCATTAATAGTATGGATAGCACAAATAGTATAGCAATTATCATATTCTTCCAAGCAAATGCCAAAAAGATTTTCAAGATCATAAGAAGTACTATCTTCCCAATCATAATCATCACAACAAGCAATAGGCATAAAGAGATCATCATCAAGTGCATCATCTTCCACAATTATTTTTGATTCATTTTCATGAGGCACAACAATAATAGGAGCAACATTATTTGGGACAGATATCTTTTTACCTCTCTTCCTTTTTCTTTTCTTCTTCTTCACCACATCATGTGTGGGTTCAATCCTCTTTTTGGAGCTCCTTATTAATGATATTGGTTGAATAGAAGGCTCCTCCTCGTTACCTGATTCATCATAAGAAATAATAGGAGAATATTGGGAAGTCTCTTCCCTTTCATTAGTATTCTCTTCATTTTCTATTTGTTTTCTTTTCTTTATGTAATTGGCAATATAAGGATTTTCATTGCAATTCACCGCACAATACATATAAATCTTCTCTAGATCAAAACCAAGAAGTTTATCACGGGCAAATACTGGAAGATATTTAGTTATACGTTTCATTTCTTCGTAACCCATAAGCAAACTAAGTTCATTATAATGTGCAAGGGAAATCAAGTCATCATAATTTTTGGAAACGATTAGATCATGAAACAATTTGCATCGGATAGTTAAATGACCACGTTCATTGCAAAGTTCATAAGTATGGCCAAGAAAATTTAAATTTTCAGCACAAACATCTAGCCTTTCTTGCAACAATTTAGTTTCTAAATGCTTATGTCTCTTGCAATATCTATCTTCCCTATTTGGTGTGTACTTGCAAACCCAATGCAGTCTACAAAAATTGACATCTTTATAGGAGACATTTTCATCATAACTAGAGTAATCATCATTAGTACTATGGATATTCAAAGAGTTCATACTAACAACATTGCAATCATGCCCATTATTCAAAGATTTAGTGCCAAACATTTTAATGCATCCTTCTTCTAACACTCTGGCACAATTTTCCTTTCCATGATACTCACGAAAGATATTAAAAAGATGAAGCATATGAGGTAAACTCAATTCCATTTTTTTATAGTTTTCTTTTAAAAAATAGACTAGTGCTAAAACAAGAAACAAAAAGATTCGATTGCAAGATCTAAAGATATACCTTCAAGCACTCACCTCCCCGGCAACGGCGCCAGAAAAGAGCGTAGTTGACGGGGTGTGAGTGCCGCTTACCTAGCCTCCCCGGCAACAGCGCTAGAAAAGAGCTTGATGTCTACTACGCAACCTTCTTCTTGTAGGCGTTGTTGAGCCTCCAAGTGCAGAGGTTTGTAGGACAGTAGCAAATTTCCCTCAAGTGGATGACCTAAGGTTTATCAATCCGTGGGAGGCATAGGATGAAGATGGTCTCTCTCAAGCAACCCTGCAACCAAATAACAAAGAGTCTCTTGTGTCCCCAACACACCCAATACAACGGTAAATTGTATAGGTGCACTAGTTCGGCGAAGAGATGGTGATACAAGTGCAATATGGATGGTAGATATAGGTTTTTGTAATCTGAAAATATAAAAACAGCAAGGTAAGTAATGATAAAAGTGAGCACAAACGGTATTGCAATGCTAGGAAACAAGGCCTAGGGTTCATACTTTCACTAGTGCAAGTTCTCTCAACAATAATAACATAATTGGATCGTATAACTATCCCTCAACATGCAACAAAGAGTCACTTCAAAGTCACTAATAGCGGAGAACAAACGAAGAGATTATGGTAGGGTACGAAACGACCTCAAAGTTATTCTTTCCAATCAATCCGTTGGGCTATTCCTATAAGTGTCACAAACAGCCCTAGAGTTCGTACTTGAATAACACCAAGACACAAATCAACCAAAACCCTAATGTCACCTAGATACTCCAATGTCACCTCAAGTATCCGTGGGTATGATTATATGATATGCATCACACAATCTCAGATTCATCTATTCAAACCCACACAAAGTACTTCAAAGAGTGCCCTAAAGTTTCTACCGGAGAGTCAAGACGAAAACGTGTGCCAACCCCTATGCATAGGTTCATGGGCGGAACCCGCAAGTTGATCACCAAAACATACATCAAGTGAATCACGTGATATCCCATTGTCACCACAGATACGCACGGCAAGACATATATCAAGTGTTCTCAAATCATTAAAGACTCAATCCGATAAGATAACTTCAAAAGGAAAACTCAATCCATTACAAGAGAGTAGAGGGGGAGAAGAAACATAAGATCCAACTATAATAGCAAAACTCGCGATACATCAAGATCGTGCCAAATCAAGAACACGAGAGAGAGAGAGAGAGAGATCAAACACATAGCTACTGGTACATACCCTCAGTCCCGAGGGTGAACTACTCCCTCCTCGTCATGGAGAGCGCCAGGATGATGAAGATGGCCACCGGTGAGGGTTCCCCCCTCCGGCAGGGTGCCGAACAGGGTCCCGATTGGTTTTTGGTGGCTACAGAGGCTTGTGGCGGCGGAACTCCCGATCTCTTCTGTTCCCCGAAGTTTTTAGGGTATATGGGTATATATAGGAGGAAGAAGTACGTTAGGGGAGCCACGAGGGGCCCATGAGGGTGGAGGGCGCGCCCAGGGGGGTGGGCGCGCCCCCTGCCTCGTGCCTTCCTCGTTGCTTTCTTGATGTGGACTCCAAGTCTCCCGGGTTGCTTTCTTTCCAAAAATAACTTCTCCAGAAGGTTTCATTCCGTTTCGACTCCGTTTGATATTCCTTTTCTTCGAAACACTGAAACAAGGGAAAAAACAGGAACTGGCACTGGGCTCTGGGTCAATAGGTTAGTTCCAAAAGTAAAAGTGCATAGTAAAGCCCATAAAACATCCAAGATGGATAATATAATAGCATGAATACTTCATAAATTATAGATACGTTGGAGACGTATCACTCCCCACCTGCGTTAACGAGATCGCACTGCGCCTCCGCGAGTGCCTTCCGCCGACGGCTGTTCGCCCGCTCCGCGCGGCGCCTTGCCGTCCTCTCCGCCCAGAAGTCGTTCTCGTCGGCGACGTCCTGCGGGTAGCGCTGGCGCCACTCCGCCATGGCTAGCTCGTCTGCCTGGGCGATGAGGAGGCGGCGCTGGCGTCTGCGGTGTTCCTCACGGTCCTGGTCTGTTATAAGACGAGGCGGCGACGCGAGGTCCTGCGCCTGTTGGCACGTCTACGCGTCGTGGAAGTTCATCTGCGAGGGTGGCCTGCTGAGGCGCCACGCCGCAGCGTCGTATGCGCGGGCGGCCTCGTGCGCGGTCTCGAACGTCCTAAGACTGAGACGCACGTTGCCGGAGCGGATCTCCGCATAGAACCAGCCGGAAGAGCGGACGCAGACGCCGCGGTAGCCCAAGCTGCTTCGGCGACGCGGCGGCATGTCGGCGGCGGGGGAAGGGCGCGGCGGCGGCGGGGGGTGGCGCCGGTTGCGAAGAAGAGAGGGGCGGCGAGGGGAGCGGGCGAGTGTGCGGCTGGCTGCATCGGACGCGCGCCTTTTGTAAAGCGCGCGGGACGCCACACGCCAAATCTAGCGCGCGAAGGGCCGCGTTTTCCTGCGCGTGCACGATCTTTTGCCGCGCGCCAGAATTTCCCGCGCCCGCTGGAGCGCGCGAACCCGCTCCGCGCGCGCTAAAACTAGCTTTTCCCGTGCGCGCGATATGTGTCGTCGCTGTTGGAGATGCTCTAAGTGTTGCCTTTCTTCACTTTGTTCGTTGGTAACCGTTGGATGGAAAACCAACGCTGAGAGGGCGCATGTTACGCCGTGACTGCCAAGAGGCATGTCACTTGATTGGGCTAAAGAAAGAGCCACACAAACAAGAAAGCACAAAACAGCCATCTTATCATCCTGTTTCATGATAAAGTCTGCGCCAACCCCCTCGTGTCGCCCCTGTGGGCGACCAGGGGGAAACCCTAGCCACCGGCGCCCGTACTCCCCCGCATCTCCTTCATCCTCGTCGCCGCCAGCAGCGTCGTCGGGCGAAGCTTGGCCGGCAGGGGCGGCGGCGGGACTCCCTTCCCCTTCGCGCGAATAGGCTGGCGCGGGACGGCCGTTCCAGAGGAAGCGCCGGACTTTTGCGGGGTGCGGCGGTGCTGCATATGGATCATGGCCGCGACGTGCGCAACGCGTCGGCGGTTGGGGTTCGTGCTCGTGGCGTGGTGCGGCCGCTGGATCTGGTGGTCACGTGCGTCGTCGGTCTCGGGTCAGATCCTTCTGGATCCGACGCCTGACCAGGTCGGATCTTCATTGATCCGGCGCTTGGATGGATCTACGCCGGAGGTGTTGAGACTTATGGTGCTTCCCTCTCTGGAGTTTTCGTGTCTTGGCTTCTGCCAGATCCGGAGCAGATGGAGATTAGTGGTACAGGATGAGGATCGGAGGAAACTTTGGTCGGCTAGCTCGGCCCAGCATCGACGATGGCTTTGACGTCATTACCCTTCTTGAAGGCGAAGTCGAGGTCCCTCCTATCCACCTCCGTCCCCTTCCCGGACGAAAGTCCAAAATCAGTCTTGGATTGGACGACGGCGGCGCCCTTCGCGTCGTAACCTCCATGGAGGCGCCGTCCTGGGAGGCTTGGGCGTTCGGGGGAGAGTTGCTATGGGTGAAGGGCTTCGCGTGTCAGCTCCAGCAGCGGCAAAGGTGTGGAGGTTGGCAGGAGGAGCGGCGTTCTAACCGCGTCAGATGCGTCTGGTAAGAGATGTCAAGTCATGCCTGGCCGACAGGTGCTACGCTGAGTCATGCCTAGTCGGCAGGTGCTACGCATGACAGATCTTCCAGAGTGTCCGCGTCGGGATGGACGAGCGCAGAGCGGTGGAGTCGTTGGGCGCCGTGGTGGCGTCGACGGATGGACGGACTGGCAAGAATGATGCGGATCTCTCTCCTGAAGATGGGACAGCAGTTCGATGATGATGGCAGCCTCTAAAACGTGTGCAAGGGGTGTACGCTTTAGGTTTGCTGCACCGGTTGTTTGTTCCGATACGTTAGATGGATGGATCGGCGACGGCATCGGCTTTAAATATGGGGAATGAGAGCACTCCACATTATCAAGTTTGTAGGTATGAGTGGTGGCTTCGGGTGGCTTGATCTAATTTCTTGTCAGACCCTCGTGGAATAATTAATAAAGATGGTTGCATGCATCGATTGATGCATAGGCCGGGGGTTTAACCTCCATTTCAAAAAAAAAAATCGATACAAGAATTGAACCCAGAGTCGGCACTACAGGCGAATTGCCAATGCAGATAGCCTTGCCAAGATTAAGGGTTAGAGAGTAATCAAGCAGTGTTAGAACCACATATTTTTGCAAGAAAACCAACCATCATTCTTTAGCCTCTGAACATTATTTATAATTGTGACTAACACATTGATTCAGCCAAGGAAGTTATCACACATACAGATATTACAATGACACATGGCATCGATGCTTGACAAAACATGAGGAAGAGGAAGAGATGGCATACATAATATACAAGAGAAATATATATCGGGAATAGACAATGTATATCAGAGTTGTCACTATCAGTGCACATGAGAAGGTGATCCGCACGACCACGTCTCCAACTACAATGCACCATCATACTGAATTCAACCCTTGATTTTCTCAGTAACTATTATACAAATTGTGAAACACGATCTTTAGTCTGTACACAACAGACATGATGGATTTGCAGAATTAATTGCACGAATCTCGTTCTTTGGACATCTATATATAGACGACCAAAGCAGATTACATTTCTTTGCATCATTGGGAACGTAGAAGAAGCTAGAAGCTGGAAATGCTTACTTTTTGTTGTTAATTAAAGTAGAGATGATCTACTACTTCGACAATACTAAATGAGTATGTAAAGGAAAGAGATGCCACCTGCAAATCAGTCAAATTAAAACTCGCAGACACGAACATACCTAGCATACTGTTTTTCTTTCCACGTGAACTCCCTGCTCAGCATGCTTAAGTTAAAGTGGATAAAGCTCCGCCTCATTCGCAACAGCAAGTGAAGAAGTGCTGCAGATACTATTTGTTTGCAAATAAAACACTCATAGTAATAGTGGAATTCACTGTAGCAAATCCACTAAATTATATACCTCGGCGAAGAGAGCCCTATATAGAGCTTCCTTTTTTCAGAATCAGGCACACCGCACGTCAGATCGTCATTTATACCATTTTTATGCAAGCATTCCTTTTCTTTTTATCAACAACACTAAGCTGCCGAAATACAAAAATACTGACTAACTGCCATAGAGCTTTCTGCTCTCTCAAGGTTACAAAATATGAGCGATTTGAGGGCTAAAAGAACGGATCAAACCAACTCTAATTCATGGTCATTTAGATTAATGCTTTTAGAAATCTTGGCCAAACACATGCATGGTATGCACAAACTGGACTCGAATACTTGATGCATAACTAATTAATAGGAAAAGGAGTTTAACCTACTACTTATAGAACAGTGGTACCCATGTATCTTAATTATATTGATACATACAGATGCGTATAAATATCATCAAGAATGCCATATATACATTTTACCATTGCAAAATACAGAAGCAGAGAAGGGAAGTGAGAGAGGAATTACTGTACTTCTATCGCCATCTTGGCACTAACTATATGCAGCAACCTGCATGGATTCGAGGATCTCGCTTAAATGCCATTGACCCAGCATTACAAACTCTATCCTAACCAAGCCATCTTCCGCCATCACATCCCATCACAACCATTGGCCCCGCCCCTCGCGTCGCCCCCGCGGGCGACCCGGAGGGAAAACCCTAGCCGCCGCCCCTCGAGTCTCCGCCTCCTCCCCCCCTCCTCGCCGCCGGGCGAAGCCTGGCCGGCTGGGCGGCGGCGGGGCTTCTCCCCATCCTCTCCGTCTTGGCTGGCGCGGGACAGCGGGATCCAGAGAAACGCTGGACGAACGTGGGTTGGCGCGGCGGGCGGGTCTCCCATCGGCGTCGTGCGCGGCGCGGCGATGGCGACCTGCGTGTCGTGAGGTGGTGGCTGCGTTGGCCTGACCGGTGGTCGCGGGTGCCGCCGGATCCTGATCGGATCCATCTGGATCCTTTCTTCGGACTCCGTCGGCCGCCGCGGGGTGTTGATGATCGTCGCTGACCACGTCGAATCGTTGGATTCGGCGTCTGGAGATCTACAAGGAGTTCTTCTCGATCCTCCTTTCTGGTGGGTTGAGCCCCATGGCTCTTTCATCTTCGCGGATTTCGGATTGTGCACTAGTAGAAAACAGGGCTTTCGTTCGGGCATGGCAAGCCCATTAGTCCCGGTTCAGTCACGAACCGGGACCCATGGGGGCATTCGTCCCGGTTCGTGAGCCCAGGGGGCCGGCCGGGGCCTCGTGGGCATTGGTCCCGGTTCGTATGGACCCATTTGTCCCGGTTCTGCTAGGCATGAACCGGGACCAATGGTCCTCACTCCTGGCCCACAACCATTGGTCCCGGTTCGTGGCTTGAACCGGGACAGAAGGCTGAGCTTTAGTCCCGGTTTCTACCACGAACAAGGACAAATGAGTTGCCTATATGTACCCCATCGCCACAGCAGAGCATTCCACAGTGCTCTGTTTTTTCTGGCCGGCGAGGGGAGGGCATTTGGGTGCTCTAGCTCACCTCCTATGCATATGAGGTGTTCGATGAAATGTCTGAGCCACACTAGTTAATCTTTCTCCTCTCGAAAGTCGACCTCCGAGCTCCATTTTCCCCGAGATTTGTCTAGGTTTAGCGGTCCGTCACGTCCCGTCCCCGTCTTCACCGCCGTCGATCGCCCGCGCCGATCTCGTCGCCAGCACCACCGTGGTGAGCCTCTTGTTCTTATCTTCTTTCTGAAAGAAAAAAATTCTTACTTTAGATAGATACTTGTCAAATTTTGTTACTTTTATTATTCCTTCTTATTACATAGTGCGATGGTTTTGGTATCCGCCCCCGTCGGCCCTCGTCCTGTCTATGATTCGGATGTGGTATATATTATCTTTTTATAACTATTTGGTTCATTTATTGTTTATGACAAATATGCCGACCAACGTGACATAGATTTTATTTATCTAGGAGGTGGTTGAACCAGAAATTCCAACCGACCCTATTGTCGAGAGGTTAAATTTAGTTGAAGAAGAAAACAATTACTTGAAGGAAAAAATAAAAAAATTGAGGAGGAGAAGATGATATTGGAGTTGCATGTTGCGGATGTCGTCGATGATCACAAGATCAAGATGGATGCAATGCGCTTGAAGATTAGAAAGATTAGAAAATATGCCATTCATACCGAGGCTTGGTATCATTATGCCGTTGGATCAATTGTTACCTTGGTTGCGATTATGATCGCATTTGTTTTCGCATTGAAATGTTTTACATAGTTTCAATGTATGGTTTAATTAATTAGATGCTCTCGAGAGCTATATGTTGTTAGATGAGAACTATGTATGTACTTTGGTTTTAATGTGATGATGAACTTCTATTAATTTGGTCACTTAATTATCTATTCATGATGTTCTGTAATGGTTTTTGACACACTTAATTATATATAATGCACGCAGATGAACCGGCAATGGATGTACGGTGACAGACACACCTCCGAGTACATTAAGGGCGTGCATGATTTTCTCGAAGTGGCTGAGGCAAACAAGCAGAATGGTTTTATGTGTTGTCCATGCCCTACATGTGGGAATACGAAGTCTTACTCTGACCGGAAAATCCTTCACACCCACCTGCTTTACAAGGGTTTCATGCCACACTATAATGTTTGGACGAGGCACGGAGAAATAGGGGTTATGATGGAAGACGGCGAAGAAGAAGAGGACGATGACAACTATGTGCCCCCTGAATACGGTGATGCTGCAACGGGGGAAGCTGCTGAAGATCAAGAGGAACCAGACGATGTGCCCAATGATGCTGCAAGGGGGGAAGCTGCTGAAGATCAAGAGGAACCAGTGCCCGATGATGATGATCTCCACCGGGTCATTGTCGATGCAAGGACGCAATGCGAAAGTCAAAAGGAGAAGCTGAAGTTCGATCGCATGTTAGAGGATCACAAAAAAGGGTTGTACCCCAATTGCGAAGATGGCAACACAAAGCTCGGTACCGTACTGGAATTGCTGCAGTGGAAGGCAGAGAATGTTGTGCCTGACAAAGGATTTGAGAAGCTATTGAAAATATTGAAGAAGAAGCTTCCAAAGGATAACGAATTGCCCGACAGTACATACGCAGCAAAGAAGGTCGTATGCCCTCTAGGATTGGAGGTGCAGAAGATACATGCATGCCCTAATGACTGCATCCTCTACCGCGGTGCGTACAAGGATCTGAACGCATGCCCGGTATGCGGTGCATTGCGGTATAAGATCAGACGAGATGACCCTGGTGATGTTGACGGCGAGCCCCCCAGGAAGAGGGTTCCTGCGAAGGTGATGTGGTATGCTCCTATAATACCACGGTTGAAACGTCTGTTCAGAAACGAAGAGCATGCCAAGTTGATGCGATGGCACAGTGAGGACCGTAAGAAAGACGGGAAGTTGAGAGCACCCGCTGACGGGTCGCAGTGGAGAAAAATCGAGAGAAAGTACTGGGCTGAGTTTGCAGCTGACCCAAGGAACGTATGGTTTGGTTTAAGCGCGGATGGCATTAATCCTTTCGGGGAGCAGAGCAGCAATCACAGCACCTGGCCCGTGACTCTATGTATGTATAACCTTCCTCCTTGGATGTGCATGAAGCGGAAGTTCATTATGATGCCAGTTCTCATCCAAGGCCCTAAGCAACCCGGCAACGACATTGATGTGTACCTAAGGCCATTAGTTGAAGAACTTTTACAGCTGTGGAATGGAAACGGTGTACGTACGTGGGATGAGCACAAACAGGAGGAATTTAACCTGCACGCGTTGCTGTTTGTAACCATCAACGATTGGCCCGCTCTCAGTAACCTTTCAGGACAGACAAACAAGGGATACCACGCATGCACGCACTGTTTAGATGACACTGAAAGTATATACCTGGACAAATGCAGGAAGAATGTGTACCTGGGCCATCGTCGATTTCTTCCGACCAACCATCAATGTCGAAAGAAAGGCAAGCATTTCAAAGGCGAGGCAGATCACCGGAAGAAGCCCGCCATGCGTACCGGTGATCACGTACTTGCTATGGTCAATGATTTACACGTAATCTTTGGAAAGGGTCCCGGCGGACTAGCTGTTCCGAATGACGCTGAGGGACACGCACCCATGTGGAAGAAGAAATCTATATTTTGGGACCTACCCTACTGGAAAGACCTAGAGGTCCGCTCTTCAATCGACGTGATGCACGTGACGAAGAACCTTTGCGTGAACCTGCTAGGCTTCTTGGGCGTGTATGGGAAGACAAAAGATACACCTGAGGCACGGGAGGACCTGCAACGTTTGCACGAAAAAGACGGCATGCCTCCGAAGCAGTATCAAGGTCCTGCCAGCTACGCTCTTACGAAAGAAGAGAAAGAAATCTTCTTTGAATGCCTGCTCAGTATGAAGGTCCCGACTGGCTTCTCGTCGAATATAAAGGGAATAATAAATATGCCAGAGAAAAAGTTCCAGAACCTAAAGTCTCATGACTGCCACGTGATTATGACGCAACTGCTTCCGGTTGCATTGAGGGGGCTTCTACCGGAAAACGTCCGATTAGCCATTGTGAAGCTATGTGCATTCCTCAATGCAATCTCTCAGAAGGTGATCGATCCAGAAATCATACCAAGGCTAAGGAGTGATGTGGCGCAATGTCTTGTCAGTTTCGAGCTGGTGTTCCCACCATCCTTCTTCAATATCATGACGCACGTCCTAGTTCATCTAGTCGACGAGATTGTCATTCTGGGGCCCGTATTTCTACACAATATGTTCCCCTTTGAGAGGTTCATGGGAGTCCTAAAGAAATATGTCCGTAACCGCGCTAGGCCAGAAGGAAGCATCTCCATGGGCCATCAAACAGAGGATGTCATTGGGTTTTGTGTTGACTTCATTCCTGGCCTTAAGAAGATAGGTCTCCCTAAATCGCGGTATGAGGGGAGACTGACTGGAAAAGGCACGCTAGGAGCGGACTCAATAATATGCAGGGACGGGCATTCTTGGTCTCAAGCACACTACACAGTTCTACAGAACTCTACCTTGGTGACCCCGTATGTCGATGAACACAAGAACAGTCTGCGCTCCAAACACCCGGAGCAGTGTGACGACTGGATTACATGTGAACACATCAGGACTTTCAGCAGTTGGTTGGAAACACGTCTCAGAGGTGACACCACTGTTTGTGATGAGTTGTACTCGTTGTCCAGGGGACCATCTTCGACTGTATTGACTTACAAAGGATACGAGATAAATGGGAATACATTTTACACGATCGCCCAAGATCAAAAGAGCACCAACCAAAACAGCGGTGTCCGCTTTGATGCAGCAACCGAGAGGGGAAAGGACACGTATTATGGTTACATAATGGACATATGGGAACTTGACTACGGACATGATTTTAAGGTCCCTTTGTTTAAGTGCAAATGGGTCAATCTGTCAGGAGGCGGGGTACAGGTAGACCCACAGTACGGAATGACAACAGTGGATCTGAACACTCTTGGGTACACTGACGAACCGTTCGTCCTAGCCAATGATGTGGCACAGGTTATCTATGTGAAGGACATGTCTACCAGACCGAGAAAAAGAAAAGATAAGGAAGCGAATACATCATACGATGAGCCAAAGCGCCACATAGTTCTTTCAGGAAAAAGGGACATTGTGGGAGTGGAGGGCAAGACAGACATGTCTGAAGATTATGAAAAGTTTCATGAAATTCCTCCCTTCAAAGTCAAGGCTGACCCAAGCATCCTGATAAACGATGAAGATTATCCATGGTTACGGCGCAATAAGCAAATGACACAAGCGAAGAAAAAGTGAAGACTTTCTCCCGCAACTATTATGATGATACCATGCCAACTTTGTAACAGACGAGTATGATACCATTGTCCGTTTTGTACACGAAGTGCATCTAGTTTTTGCCGTAACCCTCTCAACTTTCTTGCACATGCTATGTGGATGAAATGATGATACCATGCCAACTTTCAACCTTTTCAGAGTTCATTTGAAATGCTTTTCAATTTTAGGGTCTTATAGCTCAAAATAATTAGTAAATGCATGAAAAATGGTGCATGAAAAATAACAAATAAAATAAATAAGTAATTAGAAACAAAATAATATAAACTTTATTAAAATATATAAGTAGAAACAAAATAAAATAAACTTTAATAAAATTTATGAAACTAAAATTAACAAAGTATTTTCTGTTCAAAACATTATAAGAAACCTCTAGTATTATTGAAACTAAAATCATATAAAATTGATGCAACTAAAATTATCGAAGTATTTTCTGTTCAAAATCATTAAAAGCAAAAAGAATTTTCATAAAAAACTTTTTTTGATAGAAACTTTAATAGCAAAAAGAATTATCATAAAGTAAAATAAATAAGTAATTAGAAACAAAATAAAATAAAATAAATAAGTATTTTGTTGTAAGTAGAAACAAAATAAAATAAATAAAGCAAAAAAGAAAACAAAAAAACTGGGAAAAAATAAAAAAATGCCACCTACTGGGCCACCACGGCCTGAATACGACTAGAAACCCATCAATGGGCCAGGATTCAGGCCCGCAGAAGGCCCAGCAGGCCCACAGGCATAGCAGTGCAAGATTAGGCCCGTAAGCCTGCAATGGAGAGGAGCTCGAGAGGGTTGGCGCAAGCAGCGCTTATAAACCACTCTCGGGCTCTCTCAACTAGCGAGGTGGGACTAAACTTTGGCCGCGACGCGGGCAGCACATGTCCTTTGGTCCCGGTTGGTGGCACCAACCGGGACTAAAGGGGTGTATTGGTCCCGGTTGGTGCCACGAACCGGTACCAATGCACCCCCTTTAGTCCCGGTTGGTGCCACCAACCGGGACCAAAGGCCGCCGCTTCCCGCCCTTTGGGCTGCTGAAAAGAGACCTTTGGTCCCGGTTGGTGGCACCAACCGGGACTAAAGGGTGCATTGGTCCCGGTTGGTGCCACGAACCGGGACCAAAGCTCTTGGTATATAACCAACACTTGTGAAAATTTTCATCTTCATCTCGCAGTTGCCCCTGACGACCCCTCGACAACATCGACGCCGCCAGGCTGCCCCGACGCCGCCCGCCGCCCCCGCCGTCGCCGTCGCCCGCGCCCGTCGTCGCCGTCGCCTGCGCCCTCGCCGTCGCCGCCCGCCGTCCTCGACGCCCGACGCCCTCGCCGTCGCCGCGCCCTCGCCCGTCGCCGTCGCACGTGCCCGTCGTCGCCGTCGCCGCGCCCTCGCCCGACGTCGTCGCCGCGCGCCGTCCCTGCCCCGACGCGCGCCGCCCCTTCCCCGCGCCCTCGCCGTCGACGCGCCCTCGCCCGTCGCCGTCGCCCGCGCCCTCGCCCTCGCCGACTGTAATGATGTTTTAAATATATTTTTTAGATATATGTATTTTTTATGTATGTTCATATATGTATGTATGTATTTTTTACATGTTTTTGTATGTATGTATGTATGTATTTTTTCAACTGTAATGATGTTTTAAAAATACATATATGTAAAAGTTAGATTTTTAGAAAGGAATTTGAATAGGTTTTCAGCAAGGAATTTGAATCTGGTTCAAATTTCATTTGAATGAAATTTGAAAATTTTGAACTATGGATCAGAAGGTTTTTGGTGAAATGGAGTGTGGGTACTGTCATGAAGTTGGAGTAATTTTTATGGTTGTAAAAGAGTTAGGAAATTTTTATATATGCAAAAGTTACATTTTTAGAAAAGTTTTATGTATCTAGCTAGGAAAGGAAGAAGAAGAAAAAGAAGGAGAGGAAAAACAAAAATAAGAAGAGGAAGAAAGGAGAAGAAGAGGAGAGGAAGAAGAGGAGAAATAAATAAGAAGAGGAAAAAAGAAGAAAAAGAAGAGGAGAAGAAGAAAGGAATAGAGGAGAAGAAGAAAAAATAGATATTCTTTTTCTTCGATCTTCTCCTCTATTCCTTTCTTCTTCTCCTCTTTTTATTTCTTCTTCGTCTTCTTATTTTTTATCGGGTATGTCGTTGTCGATATACCCCCTCCCCGATAACATTATTTTCCCATGTATGTATGTCGTCGTTGTCGATATATATAACTCCCTCCCAGATAACTTTGACATGATGGACGGTCGATATTTATACCCCCTCTCGACCGTGATAACTTATACCACGGGAGCACCCCCCCGGCCCCCTCGCTCGACCAAAACTCTCGAGGACACCCAAACCCTAGAAAACCACGATGTCGGTCTCCTACCCCCTCCCGCCGCGCCCCTACCCTTGAAGCGTTGCCGAGGCCACCCCAAACCCGGAATAAGCTAGGTCTACGTTTGCACTAATATATCCACCTGCTGTCATGTTTGTGTAATAATTGCCATGTTGTAATATTTGCAGAAACAATGGAGCACGGACGAGACGAGCAAGCAGAAGAGGTGTTGGGGGACATAATCTTAGCCGGAGGTGATATCTTGTCGTATCTTAACGACAATGATGGTCTGGAAGAACAGGGTGAAGAAGCAGGCTACGGTGATCGAAGAGTGGAGGAGGAAAGACATGATTATGATGGCTCCGGTGACCCAATGCTGGTGCAAGAAGGAGCCCGTGGTGACGGCTCCGGTGACCGAACAGAGTCCGGCCAGGTAAATATATTAGTTAAGCCTGTGCTGACTAGCTAATTGATGCATTCATTGTTTTGGTATGTACACATATTAATTAACACTCATCTTTCTTCTTTTTTCTAGCCCTCCGGATCGAGCACAACTTCGGTAAAGAGACGAGGCCCGAAGAGAAAGTTGCGCTCGGATGAAAGGTTTGAGATCACAGCAATCGCGCGCGACGGCCAACCGATTGAACCCATCCGGACAAAGGATGCATTTGCTGCTCAGTGCGGGGTTCTAGTTAGGGACAAGATCCCGATCAGCATCCACCAATGGTATAAGCCTAAGAAGGAAGACCCTGAGGTGTCTTATGTCAATGATATGCAGAAAGATGATCTTTGGACTGAGCTGAAGGCAAATTTCACCCTACCGCCAGAGGAGGATCCGAAGAAGCCAGTTAAAGAGCAATTAATCAAGTCTCATGCTCTTAAGAAGATGGCAGACCTATTCAGGAGGTGGAAGAATGAGATGAAAACGTTTGTCGACAAAGAAGAGACACTAGAATTCATCGGCCGGTATGAGAACATCAAAGATCACTGGCCCGCATTTGTGGCCCACAAGACATCGGAAAAGAGTAAGAAGATGTCAGCGACAAACAAGAAGAATGCTGCGAAGAAGAAGCTTCACCATCGCACGGGGTCAGGTGGCTACCTCAAAGCCCGGCCTAAGTGGGCCAAGGCTGAGAATGATCTGCTTGATAAAGGGATCGAACCACAGACAATGAACTGGCCAGACCGTTGCCGGACTTGGTTCTTCGGGGCTGGCAGAAAATTGGACCCTGTATCAGGGAGGTGCGTTTGGACGGACGAGCTTTTGAGAATACCAGTCAAGAGGCTTCAGCAGTATATCGATGCAGCGCAGGAAGGGACGTTCGTTCCAGACAGAGAGAACGATGAGCTCACAATGGCCCTGGGGAATCCTGAGCACCCTGGACGGACACGAGGCACGCCAGGCTCCGTTCCGTGAAAGGCTGGTCTTCCGGACGCAGGCGGTTACAAAAGCCAGGAGAGGAGGAAAAAAGTGGACAGACCAAAATTCAGAAGCTGCACGAAAGGGTTCAAGCGCTAGAGGAACGAGACGGCAATTGACATGCCGAAACTACCCCCGAAGCTACCCGGCCATCTCAGCGGAGAAGCAGCGTGGCTTCCACCGAGCTGCTTCAGCCGGAGCATGTCTTGACGGCTCCTGCTAGCTACCCCGTGGATGCTATCACGGAGTCTCAACATTGCCACCTTATGACGCAATGGCAGAACTTCAAAGTCAAGGTGGTTGTTGGCTCTGTTTTACCTCCTGAACCCGGCGCAACCTACCACTGCCGGCCGATTCCAGAAGGATATGCTAGGGTGATGGTGGATGAAATAACGGAGGGATTTGAGGACCTCCGGCTTGACCACCCTACCGGTGAAGGGGAGACTCGGCTAGGTTCTGCTCTGAAGACTCCATGCCTATGGCGGAAGGAGCTCATCAACATTCCGAACTGGACGCCTCCAGCGAGTAAGGGCACTCCGCCTCCTCCTACGCCGAGTGATCAGGGCACTTAGCCTCCTTCTCCGACGCGTGGCGGCACTCCGCCTCCTCCTCCGGCGAGTGATCAGGGCACTCAGCCTCCTTCTCCGGCGCGTGGCGGCACTCGGCCTCCTTCTCCGCCTGCGCCGGCGCGCCAGAGCAGCCGGCCTCCTCCTTCTCCGCCTCGTCAGCAAGGGCGGAAGAGACCCGCCGCCGCTCCGGCTGCTCCGGCGCGTCGTAGTCCTTCTCCTCCGCCTCGTAAGCAAGGAAAGAAGACAACCGCAGCCGCTCCGTCTGCTCTGCCGGCGTCTAGCAGTACAGCCAGAGGCGGGAGGCAATACAGATTCGGTCCTTCTCTGAAGACTCCAGAGAAGTTACCATACGAGAGGACCGAGGAGGAAACCATGAAGTGTTGGGGATCGTAGCGGAATTTTAAAATTTTCCTACGCTCACCAAGATCCATCTATGGAGTATACTAGCAATGAGGGGAAAGGAGTGCATCTACATACCCTTGTAGATCGCGAGCGGAAGCGTTCCAATGAACGTGGTTGATGGAGTCGTACTCGCCGTGATCCAAATCACCGATGACCGAGTGCCGAACGGACGACACCTCCGCGTTCAACACACGTACGGTGCAGCGACGTCTCCTTCTTGATCCAGCAAGGGGGAAGGAGAGGTTGATGGAGATCCAGCAGCACGACGGCGTGGTGGTGGATGTAGCGGGATCTCGGCAGGGCTTCGCCGAGCTTCTGCGAGAGGGAAAGGTGTAGCAGGGGAGGAGGGAGGCGCCCAAGGCTGTAGTACTGCTGCCCTCCCTCCCCCCCTTTATATAGGCCCCCTGGGAGGGGGGGCGCCGGCCAGGAACCCATCTGCATGGGGGGGGGCGGCGGCCAGGGGGGAGACTTGCCCCCCAAGGCAAGTGGGGCGCGCCCCACCCTAGGGTTTCCAACCCTAGGCGCAGGGGGGAGGCCCATGGGGGGCGCCCCAGCCCACTAAGGGATGGTTCCCTTCCCACTTCAGCCCATGGGGCCCTCCGGGATAGGTGGCCCCACCCGATGGACCCCCGGGACCCTTCCGGTGGTCCCGGTACAATACCGGTGACCCCCGAAACTTTCCCGGTAGCCGAAACTTGACTTCCTATATATAACTCTTCACCTCCGGACCATTCCGGAAATCCTCGTGACGTCCGGGATCTCATCCGGGACTCCGAACAACTTTCGGGTTTCCGCATACTCATATCTCTACAACCCTAGCGTCACCGAACCTTAAGTGTGTAGACCCTACGGGTTCGGGAGACATGCAGACATGACCGAGACGCCTCTCCGGTCAATAACCAACAGCGGGATCTGGATACCCATGTTGGCTCCCACATGTTCCACGATGATCTCATCGGATGAACCACGATGTCGAGGATTCAATCAATCCCGTATACAATTCCCTTTGTCAATCGGTATGTTACTTGCCCGAGATTCGATCGTCGGTATCCCAATACCTTGTTCAATCTCGTTACCGGCAAGTCTCTTTACTCGTACCGCAATGCATGATCCCGTGACTAACTCCTTAGTCACATTGAGCTCATTATGATGATGCATTACCGAGTGGGCCCAGAGATACCTCTCCGTCATACGGAGTGACAAATCCCAGTCTCGATCCGTGCCAACCCAACAGACACTTTCGGAGATACCCGTAGTGTACCTTTATAGTCACCCAGTTACGTTGTGACGTTTGGCACACCCAAAGTACTCCTACGGTATCCGGGAGTTGCACGATCTCATGGTCTAAGGAAAAGATACTTGACATTGGAAAAGCTCTAGCAAACGAACTACACGATCTTTGAGCTATGCTTAGGATTGGGTCTTGTCCATCACATCATTCTCCTAATGATGTGATCCCGTTATCAATGACATCCAATGTCCATAGTCAGGAAACCATGACTATCTGTTGATCAACGAGCTAGTCAACTAGAGGCTTACTAGGGACACGTTGTGGTCTATGTATTCACACATGTATTACGATTTCCGGATAACACAATTATAGCATGAACAATAGACAATTACCATGAACAAAGAAATATAATAATAACCATTTATTATTGCCTCTAGGGCATATTTCCAACAGTCTCCCACTTGCACTAGAGTCAATAATCTAGTTACATTGTGATGAATCGAACACCCATTGCGTCCTGGTGTTGATCATGTTTTGCTCTAGGGAGAGGTTTAGTCAACGGATCTGCTACATTCAGGTCCGTATGTACTTTACAAATATCTATGTCTCCATTTTGAACACTTTCACGAATGGAGTTGAAGCGACGCTTGATATGCCTGGTCTTCCTGTGAAACCTGGGCTCCTTCGCAAGGGCAATAGCTCCAGTGTTGTCACAGAAGAGAGTCATCGGGCCCGACGCATTGGGAATCACCCCTAGGTCGGTAATGAACTCCTTCATCCAGACTGCTTCCTGTGCTGCCTCCGAGGCTGCCATGTACTCCGCTTCACATGTAGATCCCGCCACGACGCTTTGCTTGCAACTGCACCAGCTTACTGCTCCTCCATTCAAAATATACACGTATCCGGTTTGTGACTTCGAGTCATCCAGATCTGTGTCGAAGCTAGCGTCGACGTAACCCTTTACGACGAGCTCTTCGTCACCTCCATAAACGAGAAACATATCCTTAGTCCTCTTCAGGTACTTCAGGATATTCTTGACCGCTGTCCAGTGTTCCATGCCGGGATTACTTTGGTACCTTCCTACCAAACTTACGGCAAGGTTTACATCAGGTCTGGTACACAGCATGGCATACATAATAGACCCTATGGCCGAGGCATAGGGGATGACACTCATCTTTTCTCTATCTTCTGCCGTGGTCGGGCATTGAGCCGTGCTCAATTGCACACCTTGCAATACAGGCAAGAACCCCTTCTTGGACTGATCCATATTGAACTTCTTCAATATCTTGTCAAGGTATGTACTCTGTGAAAGACCAATGAGGCGTCTTGATCTATCTCTATAGATCTTGATGCCTAATATATAAGCAGCTTCTCCAAGGTCCTTCATTGAAAAACACTTATTCAAATAGGCCTTTATACTTTCCAAGAATTCTATATCATTTCCCATCAATAGTATGTCATCCACATATAATATGAGAAATGCTACAGAGCTCCCACTCACTTTCTTGTAAACACAGGCTTCTCCATAAGTCTGTGTAAACCCAAACGCTTTGATCATCTCATCAAAGCGAATGTTCCAACTCCGAGATGCTTGCACCAGCCCATAGATTGAGCGCTGGAGCTTGCATACTTTGTTAGCATTCTTAGGATCGACAAAACCTTCCGGCTGCATCATATACAATTCTTCCTTAAGGAAGCCATTAAGGAATGCCGTTTTGACGTCCATCTGCCATATCTCATAATCATAGTATGCGGCAATTGCTAACATGATTCGGACGGACTTCAGCTTCGCTACGGGTGAGAAAGTCTCATCGTAGTCAACCCCTTGAACTTGTCGATAACCCTTAGCGACAAGTCGAGCCTTATAGATGGTCACATTACCATCCGCGTCTGTCTTCTTCTTAAAGATCCATTTGTTTTCTATGGCTCGCCGATCATCGGGCAAGTCAGTCAAAGTCCATACTTCGTTTTCATACATGGATCCTATCTCGGATTTCATGGCTTCTAGCCATTTGTCGGAATCCGGGCCCGCCATCGCTTCTTCATAGTTCGAAGGTTCACCGTTGTCTAACAACATGATTTCCAGGACAGGGTTGCCGTACCACTCTGGTGCGGAACGTGTCCTTGTGGACCTACGAAGTTCAGTAGTAACTTGATCCGAAGCTTCATGATCATCATCATTAACTTCCTCCCCAGTCGGTGTAGGCACCACAGGAACATCTTCCCGCGCTGCGCTACTTTCCGGTTCGGAAGGGGTGACTATCACCTCATCAAGTTCCACTTTCCTCCCACTCAATTCTTTCGAGAGAAACTCTTTCTCCAGAAAGGACCCGTTCTTGGCAACGAAGATCTTGCCTTCGGATCTGAGGTAGAAGGTATACCCAATGGTTTCCTTAGGGTATCCTATGAAGACGCATTTTTCCGACTTGGGTTCGAGCTTTTCAGGTTGAAGTTTCTTGACATAAGCATCGCATCCCCAAACTTTTAGAAACGACAGCTTAGGTTTCTTCCCAAACCATAATTCATACGGTGTCGTCTCAACGGATTTCGACGGAGCCCTATTTAAAGTGAATGCGGCAGTCTCTAAAGCATAGCCCCAAAATGAGAGCGGTAAATCGGTAAGAGACATCATAGATCGCACCATATCCAATAGAGTGCGATTACGACGTTCGGACACACCGTTTCGCTGAGGTGTTCCAGGCGGCGTGAGTTGTGAAACGATTCCACATTTCCTTAAGTGCGTACCAAATTCGTGACTTAAATATTCTCCACCACGATCTGATCGTAAGAATTTTATTTTTCTGTCACGTTGATTCTCAACCTCACTCTGAAATTCCTTGAACTTTTCAAAGGTTTCAGACTTGTGTTTCATTAGGTAGACATACCCATATCTACTTAAGTCATCAGTGAGAGTGAGAACATAACGATATCCTCCGCGAGCCTCAACACTCATTGGACCGCACACATCGGTATGTATGATTTCCAATAAGTTGGTTGCTCGCTCCATTGTTCCGGAGAACGGAGTCTTGGTCATCTTACCCATGAGGCATGGTTCGCACGTGTCAAATGATTCGTAATCAAGAGACTCCAAAAGTCCATCTGCATGGAGCTTCTTCATGCGCTTGACACCAATGTGACCAAGGCGGCAGTGCCACAAGTATGTGGGACTATCGTTATCAACTTTACATCTTTTGGTATTCACACTATGAATATGTGTAACATCACGTTCGAGATTCATCAAGAATAAACCATTGACCAGCGGGGCATGACCATAAAACATATCTCTCATATAAATAGAACAACCATTATTCTCGGATTTAAATGAGTAGCCATCTCGAATTAAACGAGATCCAGATACAATGTTCATGCTCAAAGCTGGCACTAAATAACAATTATTGAGGTTTAAAACTAATCCCGTAGGTAGATGCAGAGGTAGCGTGCCGACGGCGATCACATCGACCTTGGAACCATTCCCGACGCGCATCGTCACCTCGTCCTTCGCCAGTCTCCGTTTATTCCGCAGTTCCTGTTTTGAGTTACAAATATGAGCAACCGCACCGGTATCAAATACCCAGGAGCTACTACGAGTACTGGTAAGGTACACATCAATTACATGTATATCACATATACCTTTGGTGTTGCCGGCCTTCTTGTCCGCTAAGTATTTGGGGCAGTTCCGCTTACAGTGACCACTTCCCTTGCAATAAAAGCACTCAGTCTCGGGCTTGGGTCCATTCTTTGACTTCTTCCCGGCAACTGGCTTACCGGGCGCGGCAACTCCCTTGTCGTCCTTCTTGAAGTTCTTCTTACCCTTGCCCTTCTTGAACTTAGTGGTTTTATTCACCATCAACACTTGATTTTCTTTTCTGATCTCCACCTCCGCTGATTTCAGCATTGAATATACCTCAGGAATGGTCTTTTCCATCCCTTGCATATTGAAGTTCATCACAAAGCTCTTGTAGCTTGGTGGAAGCGACTGAAGGATTCTGTCAATGACCGCGTCATCCAGGAGACTAACTCCCAGCTGAGACAAGCGGTTGTGTAACCCAGACATTCTGAGTATGTGCTCACTGACAGAACTATTTTCCTCCATTTTACAGCTGAAGAACTTGTCGGAGACTTCATATCTCTCGACCCGGGCATGAGCTTGGAAAACCATTTTCAGCTCTTCGAACATCTCATATGCTCCATGTTTCTCAAAACGCTTTTCGAGACCCGGTTCTAAGTTGTAAAGCATGCCGCACTGAACGAGGGAGTAATCATCAGCACGCTGCTGCCAAGCGTTCATAACGTCTTGGTTCTCTGGGATTGGTGCTTCACCTAGCGGTGCTTCTAGGACATAATCTTTCTTGGCTGCTATGAGGATGATCCTCAGGTTCCGGACCCAGTCCGTATAGTTGCTGCCATCATCTTTCAGCTTGGTTTTCTCTAGGAACGCGTTGAAGTTGAGGACAACGTGGGCCATTTGATCTACAAGACATAGTGTAAAGATTTTAGACTAAGTTCATGATAATTAAGTTCATATAATCAAATTATTCAATGAACTCCCACTCAGATAGACATCCCTCTAGTCATCTAAGTGAAACATGATCCGAGTTAACTAGGCCGTGTCCGATCATCACGTGAGACGGACTAGTCAAGATCGGTGAACATCTCCATGTTGATCGTATCTTCTATACGACTCATGCTCGACCTTTCGGTCTTCCGTGTTCCGAGGCCATGTCTGTACATGCTAGGCTCGTCAAGTCAACCTAAGTGTATTGCGTGTGTTCCGAGGCCATGTCTGTACATGCTAGGCTCGTCAACACCCGTTGTATGCGAACGTTAGAATCTATCACACCCGATCATCACGTGGTGCTTCGAAACAACGAACCTTCGCAACGGTGCACAGTTAGGGGGAACACTTTCTTGAAATTATTATAAGGGATCATCTTACTTACTACCGTCGTTCTAAGCAAATAAGATGCAAAACATGATAAACATCACATGCAATCAAATAGTGACATGATATGGCCAATATCATTTTGCTCCTTTGATCTCCATCTTCGGGGCACCATGATCATCTTCGTCACCGGCATGACACCATGATCTCCATCATTGTGTCTTCATGAAGTTGTCACGCCAACGATTACTTCTACTTCTATGGCTAACGCGTTTAGCAATAAAGTAAAGTAATTTACATGGCGTTATTCAATGACACGCAGGTCATACAAAAAATAAAGACAACTCCTATGGCTCCTGCCGGTTGTCATACTCATCGACATGCAAGTCGTGATTCCTATTACAAGAATATGATCAATCTCATACATCACATATATCATTCATCACATCTTCTGGCCATATCACATCACATAGCACATGCTGCAAAAACAAGTTAGACGTCCTCTAATTGTTGTTGCAAGTTTTTACGTGGCTTGTAGGGGTTTCTAGCAAGAACGTTTCTTACCTACGTAAAACCACAACGTGATTTGCCAATTTTTATTTACCCTTGATAAGGACCCTTTTCATCGAATCCGTTCCGACTAAAGTAGGAGAGACAGACACCCGCTAGCCACCTTATGCAACTAGTGCATGTCAGTCGGTGGAACCTGTCTCACGTAAGCGTACGTGTAAGGTCGGTCCGGGCCGCTTCATCCCACAATACCGCCGAAACAAGATAAGACTAGTAGCGGCAAGAAGAATTGGCAACATCAACGCCCACAACTGCTTTGTGTTCTACTCGTGCATAGTAACTACGCATAGGCCTGGCTCATGATGCCACTGTTGGGGATCGTAGTAGAATTTTAAAATTTTCGTACGCTCACCAAGATCCATCTATGGAGTATACTAGCAACGAGGGGAAAGGAGTGCATCTACATACCCTTGTAGATCGCGAGCGGAAGCGTTCCAATGAATGTGGTTGATGCAGTCGTACTCGCCGTGATCCAAATCACCGATGACCGAGTGCCGAACGGACGACACCTCCGCGTTCAACACACGTACGGTGCAGCGACGTCTCCTCCTTCTTGATCCAGCAAGGGGGAAGGAGAGGTTGATGGAGATCCAGCAGCACGACGGCGTGGTGGTGGATGTAGCGGGATCTCGGCAGGGCTTCGCCGAGCTTCTGCGAGAGGGAGAGGTGTAGCAAGGGAGGAGGGAGGCGCCCAAGGCTGTAGTACTGCTGCCCTCCCTCCCCCCTTTATATAGGCCCCCTGGGAGGGGGGGCGCCGGCCAGGAACCCATCTGCATGGGGGGCGGCGGCCAGGGGGGAGACTTGCCCCACAAGGCAAGTGGGGCGCCCCCCTCACCCTAGGGTTTCCAACCCTAGGCGCAGGGGGGAGGCCCATGGGGGGCGCCCCAGCCCACTAAGGGATGGTTCCCTTCCCACTTCAGCCCATGGGGCCCTCCGGGATAGGTGGCCCCACCCGGTGGACCCCCGGGACCCTTCCGGTGGTCCCGGTACAATACCGGTGACCCCCGAAACTTTCCCGGTAGCCGAAACTTGACTTCCTATATATAACTCTTCACCTCCGGACCATTCCGGAACTCCTCGTGACGTCCGGGATCTCATCCGGGACTCCGAACAACTTTCGGGTTTCCGCATACTCATATCTCTAAAACCCTAGCGTCACCGAACCTTAAGTGTGTAGACCCTACGGGTTCGGGAGACATGCAGACATGACCGAGACGCCTCTCCGGTCAATAACCAACAGCGGGATCTGGATACCCATGTTGGCTCCCACATGTTCCACGATGATCTCATCGGATGAACCACGATGTCGAGGATTCAATCAATCCCGTATACAATTCCCTTCGTCAATCGGTATGTTACTTGCCCGAGATTCGATCGTCGGTATCCCAATACCTTGTTCAATCTCGTTACCGGCAAGTCTCTTTACTCGTACCGCAATGCATGATCCCGTGACTAACTCCTTAGTCACATTGAGCTCATTATGATGATGCATTACCGAGTGGGCCCAGAGATACCTCTCCGTCATACGGAGTGACAAATCCCAGTCTCGATCCGTGCCAACCCGACAGACACTTTCGAAGATACCCGTAGTGCACCTTTATAGTCACCCAGTTACGTTGTGACGTTTGGCACACCCAAAGTACTCCTACGGTATCCGGGATTTGCACGATCTCATGGTCTAAGGAAAAGATACTTGACATTGGAAAAGCTCTAGCAAACGAACTACACGATCTTTGAACTATGCTTAGGATTGGGTCTTGTCCATCACATCATTCTCCTAATGATGTGATCCCGTTATCAATGACATCCCATGTCCATAGCCAGGAAATCATGACTATCTGTTGATCAACGAGCTAGTTAACTAGAGGCTTACTAGGGACACGTTGTGGTCTATGTGTTCACACATGTATTACGATTTCCGGATAACACAATTATAGCATGAACAATAGACAATTACCATGAACAATGAAATATAATAATAACCATTTATTATTGCCTCTAGGGCATATTTCCAACACGAAGATCGTGCGAGCCGAAGTGACGAACTTCTTTGAAGGGGTGAAAGCAAATAAACATCCACCTCCGGAGGAGAAGGTAGATCCGGTGAAAGCGAAGCGCACTCTGGCTGCCCTGACAAAACCACCAAAGTCTCCGCCGAGAGGCAACTATGAGCGCATTATTGCAAAGACATTTGCCGAAGCGGAGCGGTCGGGAAGTACTGTCAGTGATCAAAGGTTAAAAGAACGACGAGCTGGGAAAAAAATTGCCCAGCTCGACGAACAAGCGAACCAATCGTGCCCCCCGCTCAAGGTGTCTAGCGACATCGTTGCTAATGATCCGAGGATGGTGCCCGGTTATAGCAATCTTGGAGATTACCTGCCTGACGATGTACATTATGATATCTTGGAGGTGGACGAAGACAAATACCATTACAGGAGGCCTCTCGTCAAAGATGAAAGATCTCTAACAACGATGATGCGAAGATTACATGATTGGTACATGAAAACCTGCAGAGAGTCTGGGGGAGGGATACTTTGACGCTGAGAGTTAAACCGGAGCATGACCTCGTTGGAATTGAACTGTTGAATGTTCCATTTGAGGATTTCTTCCAGTTTTTCAATCAAAAGGCCCTCGATAAATCAACGATTACTTGCTACTGTCTGTAAGTAGTACTACTTCTGTCATTAAGTCTCTCTATATAGGTCAGCTCTTTCATTGCATGTATTTCTAATTATTCTCACTATATTATGCAGATTGAAGATCGCCGAATTAAAGAAAAGACAAATCGGTGATATTGGGTTCATTAACACAAATCTCATAGATGCAACTCAGGTTAAATATCATGCCGAAAATACCGAGGCCAACTTGCTACGATCGTTGGTAATAAATGAAAACAAAGATATAATACTCTTTCCTTACAACTTCAAGTGAGTGTTACTGTCTTGTGCATATTCGGTTTCCCTTATTAGTCCAGGTTATAGTAATGTAATTGATGACTTATGCATGCGTGCGCAGCTTTCACTATATTCTCCTAGAGATTAAGCTTGAGCAGGGACTAGTAACCGTCTTAGACTCGAGACGAAAAGATCCCCGGGACTATGCGGACATGACTCAAATGCTCGAGAAGTAAGTTAAATCGATCATTATCCACCATATCAGCAACTTTGTTCATTTCCTGATATCAAGTAATTGTTTTCTTTGTCTGGCAGGGTTTGGAGAAAATTCACCAAAAAAGCTCCGGGACTGCCGAAGAAGCTGCAATTTAAACACCCGAAAGTAAGTACTATAGTAGCATGTTCCGCGCATCTCCTAATGATTCAAGCGGTAGTTTCATCAATACCATTTAGCATGCTTACTTATCAGTTTGATTGACCTCTATTTCTTGTAAAGTGGTTGTGGCAGGAACCCGGGAATAATTACTGTGGATACTACATTTGCGAGTCCATCCGCTACACGACCTGTGAGCGGGGCTACTCTGACGAACAATATGAAGTGCGTAAGCAATAATATTCACAATTTTATTTTATTACCATCATTTGTGTTGAGTTTCATTTATTCATATATATATGTATTGACCCCCTTCTTCAAATTAGATCTTTCGGAAGCGGGATGAACTCCTAGCACCAGATCGTATGCGAGCAATTCAAGAGGAATTGGCGGCATTCTTCCTTGACCACGTGATCGCTGAAAACGGAGAATACTATATGGACCCTGTGTTCTTACAATTTAATTAGGAGATTATATTGTAAGAGATAATTATTGTATATATGTAGCCGGTAGTGTCGGATAGATATACGAGAACTTGTTGTTCGACCAATCTCTCGGAGAAGGAGAGGTGGTCGATATCACTTCTCTCTGTATGCATATGTTCATGACGATCTTCTGTTTCCTTCATTTGATTACTAGCTAGCGTGTCTAGTCCTCTTCATACATATATAGTACGTAGGGTCGACCAAGCACGGAGATAAGAGAGGACACTTCTCTCTATTAATTAGCTAGCTAACACAATATATGAAACACCTAAATTAACCCCCCAAAACCCCCAACCCCAACCCCCCTTTCAAAAAAAACAAAAACCCCAGCCACTAAAATGCTGACGCGTGGATGCCTATTGGTCCCGGTTAGTGCCACCAACCGGGACCAAAGGCCCTCCTGCCTGGGCTCGCCGCACCGGCCACGTGGAGGCCCATCTGTCCCGGTTCGTGTAAGAACCGGGACTAAAGGGTTAGGGCATTAGTAACGACCCTTTAGTCCCGGTTCAAAAACCGGGACAAAAGGCCCTTACCAACCGGGACAATAGGCCCTTTTTCTACTAGTGGTGGCGTGCCGGATCCGGAGTACACGGAGGTTTGGTGGCATAGGATGGGGACCGGAGGAAACTTTGGTCGGCGTGTTCGGCCCGGCATCGGCGACGTCACTTGACGCCGTTACCCTTCCTGGAGGCGAAGCCGAGGTCCCCCCTATCCACCCCCGAACCCCTCCCGGACGAAAGTCCAAAATTCAGTCTGGATTGGGCGGCGGCGGCGTCCTGCGCGTCGTATCCTCCATGGAGGCGGCGTCTTGGGAGGAACTGCTGTTCGGGGGAGAGATGTTGTGGATGGTGGGCTCCGAGTGGCTCCAGCAGTGGCGATGGTGTGGAGGTTGTCAGGTGGTGCGGCGTTGTATCTACCGCGTCATTGACGACGAGTGGTGGCGGCATGGTGCAGCTGCATATCGACGATGGATGCGGCTGGATGGACGAGCGCAGGGTGGTCGAGCTGTCTGGCGCCATGGTGGCGTCGACGGCAGGCCTGGCAAGGTCTGTGCGTCAGTACCTGCTCTGGAGATGGATCGGTGGAAGAAGGTGGCGGCAGCCTCGGTGAGTGCGCCGGACCGGCGTGTGACCCAGTCCCGGTATGTGGCTAGGATGGGGCATCCGGCATGAGATGTTAGGATTTGGTGCGACGTCGGTTTGGTATTAGGCTCGGACATTCGGCACCACTGCATCAAGGGGGTAGGAGTAGCGACAGATGTTGCCTAGATGGTGGCTTCAGGGTTACTGATGTATTATTTTGTAGGTTTTTTGTGCTTAATAATTAATAAAGTGGCCGTATGCATCGTCCAGATGCAGAGGCCGGGGTGCATCCTCCTTTTCTAAAAAAACAAGCCATCTTCCAGATTAATCGATGGGAAAAAGAATTTTTTTCTTTTATTTTCACAATAATAGTTTTGGCAAAAGGTGGCACCCCAATGATTAGTAACAAACATTTTAAACAACATGTAGAGAGAGAACAAGCCGATGATTCCAATTGCATATATCTTCATCAGCTCGTCAATTCCAATCAACATGGTGAGCAGATGTTACTTGCCAAACAATGAATTAAGGAAAATAAGAAAAAGGATCAACTGTACCACCAAAACTGGAAGTTCCAAGTAGCTGCCACTTGTCAAATGCTGATCGAGCATAGGATTTACCGAAGGAACAATCCAGCAGAACAAGCTGAGTGAGCCCTATGTGCCCCGGAAGGACCAATCACAGCAAAACCTGTAAACACAACACACAATCTTAAGTGCAAGTAGAAGGAGAAAACCCACAAAACAACAAAAATGGTGCACTGGAATCCACTATGAGAAGATACTTCTGAATTTGGGCATTGATAAGAGAAAGCACACCAGACAACAAATATTGTGCGCTGGAATCTAATCTGAGCAGATACCTGTAAACAAAGGGCATTGATACGCGTTGTTGCTACTTTATAAGTACCAACATGATCAAGACATTCCTGCACACAAAGGCACAGCTACACAGCATTTGTTTCAACATTCCACAGATCCCACAATCCCAAGAAATCAACAACATGTTGGGGAAGTGGTCAGTTGGGCTTTGTGACTGCTTCGGCGATTCCGGCACCTGTACGGAGAACTATCCCTCATGCTCTTCTCACGCGTCCTTATGGCATAGGCATTGTGGGGTTTATAAGACTTCATTTCACTTACATCTCGATGCTCCATTTTATAAAAAAAAATCGCTAATGTTACAGGTTGCTTGACTTGTTGGTGCCCCTGCATTACATTTGGACGCATTGCCGAGGTTGTGGACGGAGGTTCATCATGTATGTGCTTCCTTATATTTTGCGCTGGGGATCAAGCATAAAAAATGCCCATATCTTGTTGGCTAACTACCCTTGTTTCCAGCATGCTGCATGCATGGGACCCTGTATCTTTTGCTAGGGTCCGTAGGCTGGAACTGGTTGTATTCTTGTACCAAGCGCTCCTCAATGCGGGCGCAATACAACTTCCCAGGGTCACCCTACATGGACTGCCTTGTTCACCTGTGCTGTGAGAGGTGCGCGCTATGCCAAGAGTACAAAGAGCTGGAAAATCGCGGCTTCAACATGTCCAAAGGTATCTCTCCTTCTTGCTGATACAAGATACTGTATAAGACAAAACATTGATGTTCACAATACATGCATTGATGACTAAAATACTAACTTTGTGATCTGCATCACATTCGCAGGAAAGATGACGGAAAGCATGGCAGCACCAGAAAAACAAGGGATGGATGCACTTTTAGACCGCGAATAAATCCAGAATTTGATGGCTGTGATGGTTGGCACCCGTCTTCAACAGTTCTCTGTTAATCTTCATTTCCCTATCTTAATCCAAGCCACATTTGGGTTTCAGTTGTTAAATCTCCTTTTTATGTAACCTTGTGTTTCGGTTTAATTTTCTACTTCTATTTGTGTCGAACACCAGCAGGAATATATGCAATATAAATTGCTATTCAGTGAGCTAGCTATAAAATTGTTTTTGCATTGTGATGTAAAAAATATATTTGCTCATTCCGAAATGTAATGACTCATTAGTTCAGCTCTCAGTGGCAAACTGGCATAAGTAAATAACTGCTTACTTAAGGATAAGACATCATCCCAGTGCAATTTAAACAATCGACAGAACATAAATGAATTTTTGTAAAGTTATGCTATCCACAAAGCCTGATTACTGCAATGCCAAAAGTGCACACAGGAATTCAAATATAACAAAGCATTGTCCTAATAAACAAAAGAAACACCCAGGAAAAGGTTTAGTCCAGGGGAATTGTATTGTACCTCAAATATGCTCCTCCTCCATTTCTTACTTGCTATACAAAGCATACTCCACTAGAAGGCCATGATTCAAATTGTGCTCAAAGATCAAACAATATCATGGTCCTCTGATTTGCAGCTAGTCAATTGCACATGCATGGCTGCAACATTTGTTGCTCATGGGTTCCGTTCTCTCTGAGGATATAAGACCAATCTGCATTGGCATTTCACTTGCAAGTTCTGCAGATCTTTCGATCTTTATCACACACGTTGTCAGCTGATTCCATGTTTCCTCCCTCCTCCATGCTATTCAAGTGTGCCCCTGCATCATCTTTCCTCCCTCCTTCACATCAACCTCGCCTTTTCTCCTCTTCTCATAATTTGCAGGACGTCGCTGCTGGTTAAATTCGTGCAGACCTTCCTGCATCAGCTCCCCGACTACCACAGAGCACCACCGTGTGAATCTTGTACGTGTTCGACACATCAAAGAGGCACGGATGCTCATCCCAGCGGTGTCCTCCGGCAGGCCAAACTCCCATCTGAAAGAGAAACGCTCTAGCTTGGCCTAGGGTGGCCGCGAACAGGTGAACCGCGGGAGGGACTCTCTCTCTCTCTCTCTCTCTCACACACACACACACACACACACACGCATGGACGAAGGTAGACGACGACAAGCTGGACAGTGGATTTCCGGCGACGAACACCCGGCCGCTCAAACGGCCTCTATTGAGCACAAACTGTGTGGCACAAACCACGTACACACGAACAGTATAGGGGAGGGCTTTTTATGCCCAGGTGCACTCACACCACGACGCTGGCGATCCGCTTGCCCCGGCCTCGTGCGCACCACGCGATTGTACGCGCTCAACGCGGCCAGCTACAACCGATCGAGATCGTAACGATCAATCCCACTGCCGTCTCCAACGGCCATTGACCGGAGCTATACACCTACGTGGTGGACTCGTACGTGAGCACAACCTCGCGCACCACGGCGACACAGACGCGCACGCACTCACTCTGGGCACACCCTCCACGGCCACGGACACGAACACCGACGTGGCCACGCACCGGCGCCCAAACTCGCCCTAGACCTAGACACACACGCTGGTCATCACGGCGAGTTGTAGTTTATTCCTAACAGGAGGGGACGCAACGGAGCAGCTAGAGCTCGGCGGCATTGCGTGGCGGGCACCTATACGTCGACGAGCCCGACATACGCTTGGTGTGGCTGAATCAGAGCTCCCTGCGGGACCTTCGCCGGCGAAGAGGTCTGGCCAAAGCAGCAGTGGTGTAATTGGAAAACAAATGGCAGCAGGGCCAACCCCGTAAATAGGGGGGAGGGATTGGTTAGGAGTATACTTGGCCATGGGATACCGGGCCTGAAAAAGCCCGACCCGACCTGGCCCAACCTTGCCCATGGGCCGGGCCTGAGCCTAGGTTTTGAGCCCGAAGGTCGGGCCGAGCTGGGCCCAGGCCCACCATATTTGTGATTCAGTGAAGAGGCTTGGCCAAGGCCCGACGGACTTTTTCGTTGATGAGCCGGGCTTGGGCCTAGATTCTAGGCCCTACGGCCGGGCCGGACCAAGCCTGGGCCTAGGTTGTTTGCTTCGCGCTTGGTAGGCCCGGTCCGAAGCCCGCCCCGGCCCGACGGATGGCCAGGTATAGTTAGCAGGTACTCCCTCCGTTCCTTTATATAGGTGTATTTATTTTTTGATAAAATTCCACAATGTAAGGTGCATTTGTTCTAATTTCTCATAATTCCGATATTGGCCGTCCAGAAAAAGGAAAGTATCTCTCCCATGATTGCATGTATCTCTCCTTGTAGAGAAAGAAAAGGAAATTATCTCTATCCCGATTGCGTGTATCTCTTCCTTTCCTAGCCTAAATGATTTACTTGCCGCTAATCTACGAATTAGACAAGGGTAATTTCATCTCCAATTTGGCTTGGATGAGGTATTCATTGCAATCCCGGCCGGTGTCGGTATGAAAGAAAGATGGATCATGCGCTATTGATTAAGGTTGCAACATAAATGGCATTTTAAAAATATTTAACATGTAAAATAACGTCACATTCATGTTCTACATATTTTTCTAATCAAATTTCATATATAACATGTCAAAATTGGAGTTGAAGTTTAAAAGATATTGATATTTTAAAAACAATACTATTTGTTCTGGATGGACTGTGGGTTAACTTTTGAAAAGGGAGGAGGTTTAAAAGTTTTCCGCTAAAACGCAAAAACGATTCATTTTCATTTAATGGTGAACTGCTGGTCATTTACCAAAAAAAAGAGGAGGTTTTCTGTAAAACAGTAAAAAAACAGCTCGTTTTCTCACTTAAATGTGGATGGCAGGTTATTTGCCTGAAAACAAAGGGGGTTTTCTATTAGAATGCTGAAGAAGAACGGGCGGAAGTAATCCGTACTTTATTAGTAAGTGTATATATATATATATATATATATATATATATATATATATATATATGGTGGGTCAATATAAATATTTCTAGTATAACATAGAATAACTCTATTAAGAAATTCAAAAATGATGCAGAAGTGCATATAATTCCTAATTCCTGAGTCATTAAGACGTGTTGATTGTTTCATAAACCAACATGCCCCTTAACCATTGCCCAAACTTTTGTCTATGTGAAAGAGAGAGATGTAAAAAACTAAGGGGAATGGGCTCTCATGCAACAGCCTAGCTATATACGCATTGCTATGTAAATGCAATAAATATGAAGAAAGAGATAGAGAGAAGATGAAAAAATATTAATGTAATAGCCAATCTTATAGCCCACATTATTATATGAGTGCTTATAGATGACATGACATCTCCTTATAGTGATAGAGGCGAAGGTGTCCCGATGTTTCGATGAGAGGTAGCTATCTTTTTTGGTGGAAGTCAACTTTGACGATCCGACTACGAGCGTGCGACGCCGCGCCTTATCAATCGCTAAACCAACTCCGAGAGGTCTTTGATCACGTCGGAGCACGATCAACCTGGCCACGGGTGTCTATTTCCTGCATGCAAACGGAGAACAAGTAAGAAACTGAGATTGCAATCTTAAGAGGGAAGCTTTATTGATGAAAGTGGTGTTCTGTGATGTCTTGGTCTGGTCGTTGAACACAAAGAAAGGACGCGAGTTGCAGCTATGGTGAACTTTAATCTAAACAAAACCCAAGTCTTAACGGTGCCTTAAAGGCTATATTTACAGGGGAAAAGGGAGGGGATTTCATTTACCCTTGGCAAGATGGGACTAAAACATCTCCTGAGTCGTTTCACCTACAATACAGACTCTAAAAACAGTCTAAAAAGAGTTATTTCAAAATTACATGGGTCTGGCCCAGAAATAAGGTGGCGCAACACCTAAATAAAGGTAAGGACGAAATTTATGAAAGGGCATCTTTTATATTTCATCCATCTTCTTATATGTAATCATGGTGGCTTCAAAGTGCTGAAATCTCCACTGGAAACTCCGTTCTTGTTGCCTTTGCGCTCGTCTTGTCCATGCTTGTCCATGCTCCAGTGTTCATCCTTCTTGTCCATGCTAGGCCCTTCATTCATAAAAAAAAACAAATGTGTCCAATTTAGGCAACATCATATTCTCATGAACACTAGAATCGTTACCAAGAAACGGAAGTACCTAGTATTTCAATTGGCGTGAGCGAGCTTTAGTATTGGGCCCAATATGTGTAGCAGCAGGGGTTGTGGGTGCAACAGTAGTAGTGATATCCTCATCATCCTTCACTTCTTGAATTGAAGTCGTCCTCGACAGAAGTTCATATTCCTCACCCACATAAGGCTTCAAATCTGCAATGTTAAAAGTGGGACTAACCCAAAATCCGCAGGCAGCTCAAGTTTATATGCATTATCATTTATTTTATCTAACACCTTAAAAGGACCATCAGCACGTGGCATCAGCTTAGATTTGCGAATAAGGATCGAAAAGGAGTTGTGACTGGAGGAGACTCTCCAGAGTGATCTGGAGGCGATGATGGCTCACCTGAACGAGCTCCCCCGCCGAGTGTAAGCATGGAAGAAGTCTATTGCTCGCTGCAAAGCCGATGTGGTGATCTCCGTCGTCCGCGTCCACTGGAAAGACGTGAACGAGGAGAAGCTGAAGTCTCTCAAGGTCGCCAACACGAAGAAGCTCAAGTTCAAGGACTTCATAGAGATGTTCATCGAGGCAGCCACTCAGATTGTTGATGGCATTGATCTGGACACCTTCGTTGAGCTTGCCAGTCCCACAGATACGTGAGAAAACTTTAAGCCTTAAACATTCGCCTTGGTATGCCGAGTGAATTTGTATGCCTTAAACTCTTTCGGGTCTTGGGCCCCTGTACTTTCATTTGCTTTTGAACTACTAGAGTTATTTTGAATGCTTTCCTTCGAGTTCTTGAATGTCTTTGACTTACACGAAAGCTGGTTCACATCTAACCCCTCGAGTGAGGGGAAGCCTTCACTCGGAGTGTTTGTTTTAACTTAGGCGAAAGCTGGTTCACAGCTAAGCCCCTGAGTGAGAGGGAAGTTCGTCACTCGGAGTAGTTTTTTTAACTTAGGCGAAAACTGGTTCGCAGCTAAGCCCCCGCCTGAGAGGGAAGTTCGTCACTCGGAGTAATTTTTTTAAAGTTAGGTGAAAGCTGGTCGCGGCTAAGCCCCCGAGTGAGAGGGAAGTTTGTCACTCAGGGTAGTTTTTAACTTCGGCGAAAGCTAGTTTGTAGCTAAGCCCCCGAGTGAGGGAAGTTGTCACTCGGAGTAGTTTTTAACTTAGGCGAAAGCTAGTTGGCAGCTAAGCCCCCAAGTGAGAGGGAAATTCGTCACTCGGAGTAGTTTTTGACTTAGACGAAAACGGGTTCGTAGCTAAGCCCCCGAGTGAGAGGGAAGTTCGTCACTCGGAGTAGTTTTTAACTTAGGTGAAAGCTGGATCGCCGCTAAGCCCCCGAGTGAGAGGGGAGTTCATCACTCGGAGTGGTAGTTTTAACTTAGACGAAAGCTGGTTCGCAGCTAAGCCCGAGTGAGAGGGAAGTCCATCACTCAGAGTGGTTGTTTGACTTAGGCTTAGCTGGTTCGCAGCTAAGCCTCCAAATAAGAGGGGATGCTTCATTCGGACGAGCTTTCACGCACAAGAGGTTTGGGCTCAAGTGTGTAAAGGTGAACTCAATGAAGTACCGGAAAAGACATATGCTTTTATTCATCAAATATCACTCAAGTGCTTTTATTACATCTCATCATGCCAACGTTAACTATAAAACCGCTAAAGCAGGTCGGCATTCCAAGCGTGGGACTCATCTATAATCTTCAGGAGGTTGTAGAGCATGTACGCTCCGTTATGCAGAACCTTTGAGATGATAAAGGGGCCTTCCCACGCGGGAGGGAGTTTATGCGGCCTCTGTTGATCCACTTGGAGCACATGATCGCCTTCCTGAAAGGCCCGACCCCTGATGTGTCTGTCATGGAAGCGTCGGAGGTCCTATTGATATGTGGCCGAGTGGATGAGGGACATTTCTCTCTCTTCTTCTAGGAGGTCGACGCCATCCTTGCGCGCCAGCTCCGCCTCGACCTCGGAGTACAATTCCACTCGGGGTGAATTGTGGAGTAGATCACTCAGCAGGACAGCCTCTGCTCCATACACCATGAAAAAGGGAATGTGATCGGTAGACTGATTGGGGGTCGTGCTCAGGCCCCACAGAATAGATGACAACTCGGTGACCCAGGCTCCAGCAGCGTGCTCCAAATCACGCGTGAGGCTTGGTTTTAACCCTTGGAGGATCAAACTGTTTCCTCTTTCGGCTTGTCCATTCGACTGCGGACGTGCCACAGAGGCGTAATCGACCTGAGTGCCTTGGGCGCTGCAGAATGCCCTGAACTCTTCTGAGTTAAAGTTCGAGCCATTGTCGGTGATGATGCTATGGGGGACGCCATATCTGAAGACTAATTCTTTCAAAAACTTGATCGTCGTCCGAGAGTCTAGCTTCTTGATGTGTTTCACCTCAATCCACTTGGTAAACTTATCGACAGCAACCAACAAGTGAGTGAATCCACTCGCCCCTGTCCTAAGAGGGCCGACCATGTCAAGCCCCCAAACTACAAAATGGCTAGACGAGTAGAATGGTATTCAGTGCAGACGCGGGCTTGTGTGACAAATTTGCGTAGAACTGATAGTCAGTGCAGCGCTGGACTATCTGTTGAGTAGCCTCATTGGCACGTGGCCAGTAAAAACCCGCTCGGTAAGCTTTAGCCACGATTGTCCGAGAGGTAAGAGCTCCATAGCCCACTTCGCCACTCAACCAGTCGCATCCCGGTTGTTCATGATCTTAGACAGTGGGGCATCGCTGATGACTGATACTGTGTGTTCTTGAAAGTAATGAGCTACCTTCCTCACAGTCAGGTAGATACCATACACGAGCTTCTAGTAATGAGGATATCTCTGCTTGGATGGAGTCAGAACTTCAGAAATGTAGTAGACTGGACGTTGAACTTTGTAAGGCTTGCCCTCTTCTTCCCGCTCCACGGTGAGGACGGTGCTGAAAATTTGGCTTGTGGTCGCAATGTACAAGAGCAATGACTCTTGGTTGTTCGGAGCAGTAAGCACCGGCTGGGTGGAAAGCAGGGCTTTGAGTTCAACAAGCGTTGCCTGGGCTTCAAGAGTCCACTCAAACTTCTTCATCAATCGGTGCAGAGGCATTGCCTTCTCACCGAGGCAGGAGATGAATCGACTCAAGGCTGCAAGGCAACCTGTGAGGCAGAGCCTCAAACCTCCCGCAAGCATCCATACAAAGCCCTTCTTAAATTTTTTTGCTTCGGGAATTGATCCACGGGTGGGGGGGGGCAGCGCCCCCCTGCCCTCAAGATAGCTCCGCCACTGCTAATAATAGTGTAGTAGCAGTGAAGGTGGCGGTGGTACCCGAGGTACGAGACGGCACATCTGCAGCTGGGGTGGTGGTACTGGCTAGACTTGCGGCAGAAGTACCATGTCGCCACGATCAATCACAGCGACACTAAAGGCGACCACGATCAATCTTGTGGGCCTACAGCTGGGCCGGCCCATTAATGTCGGCAAAATCTCGTAGGCCTTTAGCTGGGCCGGTCCATTATGGTCCACAAAATTCTTGTGGGCCTTCACCTGGGCCGGCCCATTATGACATGCAAAAATCTTGTGGGCCTTTACCTGGGCCGGCCCATTATGGCCCGCAAAAACTTGCGGGCCTTTAGTTGGGCCGGCCCATTATAGTCCGTAAAATCTTGTGGGCCTTTAGTTGAGACGGCCCATTTAAACTTTATGGGCCACTTTTGGGCCGGTCCACTTGTTAACATATCATAGGCGCATCTCGCTCATTGGATGATTTTATGGGCCACTTTTGGGCCGGTCCACATGACACCTGTGCCAACACGGAGCTGACACGTGTTTCCTACAGCCAAGATGATTTTACACGTGGAAAATCCCCATTGGTCCAGGCTGTTAACGGGTTATCGGATTCAAAACCGAACCCGATAGCTTAACGGTGTTCCGTTACGGTGGATGCCACGTGTCGGTCACCCTTGACGAAAGCACTTCTGTGATGCGCGATTTATTGTCATGGAAGTGGACACTTCCGTGATGATAATTTTGATAATGTCATGGAACACTTCTACAACAGCACAGGTATGACTATCTTGATTCTGTCATAAATTTGTCATGGATGTACATGCATGACAGAAAACGTGACCTACTGTGACAAACACGTATCATCACGGAAGTGTATTTTTTTATAGTGCAACCATGGTTCAGTACTCTCGTCATCTCTTTTCGAGATTTGTTAAGACACCCACCTCTTTAACAGCCACCTTCATATTTTTGTCAGACTTCATATCAATTTCTCGAAGAGATACTATTGTTGTAAAAAAAACATTTTCTGTCAAGCACTTTGACTAACCATGGTTGGTTTCCACAAATATAATGGCAGACGTTTTCTCTAACTTCATGGGAGGTCGTTCATGTGTATCACCCCTCTAGATTTTTTTAACACGTTCAACATTCCAAAATTGAATGGTGAGAAATCGTTGCACTGAGATAATTAATCATTTTGTTTCTTGTAATCTTCCCATAAATGATCTGGAGGCCACGGTGGCTTCATGTTCAATTGGTAACCCCATCACATTGTTTTTTTCTCTATAAAGCTGAAGTGAGAGGTCTTCCAATGAGCGGAGCGATCACGTGCCAGGGATGGGGGGTAAGGAGGGGGCTCCCCCCCCCTCGATAAAAGACACTTCAATTAAAATAATTACTGTAGAATTTGGATTATAATTATGTATTATTTGGAACAAGTATAAGGAGCCGCCAAAACTACCCAAGGAGGTTTGAGGAAGAGCTCGAAGGGCGAATAAGACGGCAGGCTTGGCCGATGCACTGGCAAGCGAGCATCTTAGCCACGAGGAGCGCTCTCGAGGCCACGGATGACAAAAGTAGTAAGTGGAAACATGAATGGGGCGCCGTGTTGCAATAAAGTGCATGGGCTTATGGGGTGCGAGTCATGCTTACTGGGCTAAGGGAAGATAGTATTCTTTTCCCATTGCAACTCATGAGCATTTTGCTACTAGATGAAAAGAAAGAGAAGTGCCATGCGAGAAGTATCGGTATGTTCGTATGAATTAGTGTGCATCATAAGCTAGCTCCCCCTTTGGACGTCTCATGCAGGTTTCTTCAGAGTTATATACCTCGATTTCTTGATTGGCATGAGTATTAAACTGAACTGTAACATCGACCCTTGCAAAGGAAAGACGATCTTATCCTACGACCTAGCTGCCAAGTATTCTTGCAGCACGCCCTCTTCAGAAGTTTCCCCGGCATTTTTTTCGAGGGTTTGTTTCCCCGGGTTGGTGCCCTCGTAAGCGTGGGTGGGTTAAGATGAATTCAGATGGGGTCCTATGTCTTGGACAAAGAGGCCGGTGCCAGCATGATTTTCTTGAATGAAGCAACGGTCATCGTCTTATAGACGTGCATGGAATTGCTCTCTTGTCGGAATGCTTTGAAGGCGTAATTGTGCGCATGTATGGAAGGAGTATTCATTGTTATCCAAAGGAGTGATATCCCTATCATCATTGAGATGGGCTCGCTCACTGCGGTTTGCATGATTCATAGCCATGAGGTGGATAGATGGGTCTACGCATCTATTGTGAAGGAAATTAAGCATTTGATTCGTGCATTACATGGATAATTTATACCCAAAATAAAGGTTCCAGAGTTGACCATGGGTGACTGTAAAAGACAATGTCAATTTGTGATTGAGTAATGGGCAGTGATCTGCGCCGGCGCACCGGCCCAAATTTGGGTCGGTCGGCCCGCAGCCACCCGATTAGATCGATAGGAACCGTTCGATGCGTCTTTATCTTCGTCACCGCACTGGTACGAAGGACCCTTTCTGCATCTCATCGCACCCCTTCCATCTCACCGGCCCTGCGTGTTCTCCCGTCGCCGCCTCTCGCCGGCCGTCCGCGCCGCTAGTCGCCGTCCTCGCCGTCCGCCCTCGCCGCTGGTCGCTGTCCTCGCCCGCCGTCCTAGTCGCCGGTCGGAGCCCTTGCCGGCCGTGCTCGCCGTCGGCTTTCACCCATGCAACAGATGCATCTTACTCTTGCAGCTCCGTGTGTAGCTCCGGTGTGCGACGGCCGCAGTTCACCGGCGTGCTCGCTGCTGCTCATGCTTGGTGCCCTCGACGCTTGCCATCCCCCGTCGCCCATTGTAGCAAAAAAGTGGTCACTAGTTAGTAGCTTTTATGGTTGCTGGCTGAAGCAAAAAAGCAACGCGGTTGTAGCACCGGGTCGACGCCGGGTGATGGCTTGTAGCTAAAAACGAGGCGTCGTTGCCGTCCCAACCGATTCGCATCTCTTTCATGAATGGATGTAGCAAAAATTCTCGTCGGTCGTAGCAAAAGTTGACAACGCTTGCAACAAAAAATGTCATCTCCGCCGTCATGGGTCGTAGCTCCACCATGGGCCGTGGATGGATGTAGCAAAAAGTCGTCACCGTGGTAGCAAAAAGCCAACACGGTTGCAACTAAAAAAATCGCCGCCTTTGGCCGTAGCTGGCGTGCATGCCGTTTCTCTGGCTTGAAGCTTTTCAAGAGAACCGTTGCAGCTATCTCGCAGCCGGTTGTAGCTTTTTTGGTTTTCTCGATGGCCTCCTCCCAGCTTCCCCGTCTCTGTCTGAAACTTTTGAAGAAGCCGGTGGTAGCTTTTTTGGACACGGGTTGTAGCATTTTTGGGTACTGCTTGCAGCTTCTCGGCGCCATTTCAAACTCCGCTCTCTGTTTTGGTTCTAGCAAAAATTAGCCCTGGTCGTAGCATTTTGTATCACCGGTTGCAGCTCGATCGATAGCCGGTCGCAGCTCCACCGCCGCCGATTGTTGGTTCCAGCTGGTCAACAGAAAAATCATGGTCTCTCTTGAACAAAATAGCTCGCGGCCATGGCCGTCGAATGCAGCACGCGGCCACATGAGTTCCAATGGCGAGCACGTCGGTTGCAGCATTTGAGGGGTGGGGTGGAGGAGGAGGTGGCCATGGCGATGAGCTTTGAGGGAGAGGAGGAGGGAGTGCGACCATTACGCAAGCATCAGGGGGGAGGACGAGGGCGCGGCCATGGCGGAGCGCATCAGAGGAAAGGGAGTTCTAAGGGCGCGTGCTTGTGCAAGCAGCAGCGCCGCCGGTGGGCTGGCGCGGCCATGTCTTGCCGCCGGAGGTAGCGGCCATGGAAACTCCAGGGGAGAGATGGATGATTTTGGTTGGGAAGCGAGAAGGAGTGGGCCTACGTAAGAGGTGATGTGATCGGTTGGATCAGTTTTGATCCCACGTCCAGCGCGTGACCGGCGGAACGGTTCGGCCGGTGCCCCGGTGAGAAACGATTCCCTTAAGTAATACTATGTCTGACACGCACTAATCGCCAACGTATTAAGCACTAACCCTATTTTAGTCCATTGTCAGGATTTGAAACAAAATACGTATATCCACCATCATGTTGCTGCACATGCCGGATCTCGATTAAAAATCTATCTACAGTAAGAAATCATGTTCTGTCACGTATCGTCGAAAAAGAAAAGGAAGAAAACATTGCGTACGGGCCTACACCCACTCGACGTTTCACTGACGCGCGGACCCGCCGCCCACACGTCAGTGAGGCAGCCGTCACCAACTCGTTGGTGAGTCCTCTCGCGCGCCACCTCTTCTGTGGTGGTAAGTTTATCCCCTGTGACTTCCTGCCCCCAAACTCTTCCTCACTCCCCGACCTCCACTCCTCCCTCGACGGCGGCGACGGAGCCGCCGGACCTCCGCCGTTCAGATCCCGACCTCCTCTCGCCGGTAAGGTACGTTCCGCGCAAACGCCCGCCCCGTTTCCCGCGGCGGCGAGAGCGATCCAAAATCGAAATCGGAAACATCTCCGAGAGCTCGGTTGGGCGCCGTCACGTGCCTGACGCGTCCGTCTGTCCTCCTTCTCGGCGATTTGTTCGTGCGGCCTCCGTGATCGATGGCGGTGGCCTCCGCCAGCGGCGGCGCGATGTTCCCTCCGCCCGCCAACTCCCCGCCGCAGAAGCTCTGGGAGGACCCGTCCTTCTTCCGGTGGAGGAAGCGGGACGCGCACGTGCCGCTCCGCTCGCAGGACACGCTCGAAGGTAAACGAAGACCCCCTGGTGACTCGAGATCGATCAGGAAGAGATAAGCCTCTCGCTGTTTTCTCAACTTTTTTTTGCTCTCTGTTTTTAACTGTCGAAAAACAGGGGCGCTGAGGTACTGGCGCGAGCGGAGGAACGTGAGCCACCTGGACGCCGAGGCCGCCGTCTGGGACGACGGCGCGGTCCACGGCGCGCTGGACAGCGCCGCGTTCTGGTCCCGGGGGCTGCCGTACGCGCGGTCGCTCAGCGGGCACTGGAAGTTCCGGCTGGCGCAGTCGCCGGAGACCGTCCCGGACAAGTTCTACGATGCGCAGTTCAATGACTCTGACTGGGAGGCTCTGCCAGGCACGGTTGCTGCTTGCTTGTTCTGATCAGGACTGGTTCTGATTGCTTTTAGTCTGGATGCTGTTATTTAGTAAATTTGTTTTGTTTTGTTGGAGTTCTGTTCTCTACTAATGGACACAAACTTGGTTGCAGTTCCCTCGAATTGGCAGATGCACGGGTTCGACCGTCCGATCTACACAAATGTCACTTATCCCTTCCCCATGAACCCGCCGTTTGTGCCTTCCGAGAACCCCACGGGCTGTTACAGAAAGGTTTTTCACATCCCAAAAGAATGGAAAGGTATGCCATCTACTTCTGACATAATCAAAATCTTGCCTATGTGGACAGGTAGTTGTTACACCTGCTCTACTTCTGACAGAATCAGAATCTTGCATACGCAACCAGATCTTCCTCTCCATTATGAATCCATTGATTGCATTGCTGCAGCTAGCATAAACAGCCTGAGTGCTAAGGAGTAAGGAGAATTCTAGATAAAGTGATGATACCTCCAAGGAAATTAGTTTGTTTACTGTGATGATGTTTTGGTTCATGGAATTTATAACTTTCCTGTGCATCAATTAACAATACAGTGAGCAAATTCTTTAAATTACCACAAAAACTCTGGCGGCGACAAACCCTGCTGTCAATTTTTTTGGTCATCTAGGATTTGCCTAATTCACTGTTCAGTTCTTCAAGAGTTTGACTGGTTTAGAGTTATTGCCTATCTCCTTAATTACACACATATAATTTTCTTGCCTTTATGTTTTGTTCCTGTTCTTCTGGTATCTCTGTGCTGTCTCCTGTTATGATAATTATGGCATGTGTTTTCTTTCTACACATTCATAATATTGTTGTCTTTAATGTTGACACTGATGCAACACTTAGTTACCAAATTATATTCCATTCCATTTTAAATAATTCTGAGCTGATTGTGAATTGTGATAGGTCGGAGAATTTTGTTGCACTTTGAAGCTGTTGATTCAGCGTTTCTTGCTTGGGTAAATGGTGTACCAATTGGATACAGGTATGACACCAATAATCTCACTGCTCGTATTTTTTGAATCTCCAAAACTGTGCGGAGACTTATCAAGTTAATATATAATTCATAATACTAAATGAAGTAATGCCCTGTTCATGTAATTACGGCCCAAGGATCTTGTGAAGCATGGTTTCTTGAGTATCGAACTCTTAAATTTGCTTGTGCTCCTTAGATAGCAAAGTGGAGTGTTTTTGGGAGCATCGATTGTTTACATGCAGGATTCAGAAATGATGATTTTTTTAAGTATCATCTTTCACATTACTGGGGATTTTGATTTGCAAGAAGTCTAGATTCCTCCTATTCTTATACTTGTACTTTTTCATTGTGAACTGTTATCAGATTGCTCATCTGTATAAAATCTTTGTTTGCTATGTGAAGTGTGAACAGTGAGTTCAGCAGTGGTACTTTGATATTTTTTTAATAATGATTCATCTTTTTTTTTTTGGGTGAGCTGGCTACTTGCTTGATTTTAAAGTTTTGAAGTTTTGTGTGAACAAGTAGTTTACTCTATATCACTTTCAGATGTAGCTTATATATGGACTATGGAGTGCTTATGTTCTTGGTAATGTAATGTCCTAAGTATTTATACAGCTGGTGACTTGTAAGAGATCCTTGCAGTGTTTGAACTGTGCATACCTATCTAGCTAGTTAATCAGTTCAATATAGAGGGTTTGTTTGCTGGTCATCTACTGGAGTTTGCTATTTTATTGTCTAGAAAGTAAATTCCATGTTTTGTGTATTTATGCAGCCAAGACAGCAGGCTTCCTGCTGAGTTTGAAATCACTGATTGCTGCCATCATTGTGATTCAGACAAGGAAAATGTTCTTGCAGTTCAAGTCATGAGGTGGAGTGATGGTTCTTATCTTGAAGATCAAGACCATTGGTGGTTGTCCGGTATTCACAGAGATGTGTTACTATTATCAAAGCCGCAGGTTACTTCTTGAGTTTTGCTCGCATCTTATTGAATGAATTCCAAGCTGTTGTTTTTAACACACCATGAATTTTACACTTGAGTAAAATACCTCATTTCATGAATGAATAATACTCCCTCCGTCCGGAAATACTTGTCGGAAAAATGCATACAAATGCATGTATCTAGAACTAAAATACGTCTAGATACATCCATTCCTCCGACAAGTATTTCCGGACGGAGGGAGTAGTTTGTTGCAGGGATCTATTTGCCTTTGCTGGCTAGCAATGGTCATGTTGTTATAGCTATGTTCAGAAAATCAATAGAGTACCCTTTTTTTTCATCTTTACACTCAGATGCGAAATGTCAGCTGAGAACTTTTTTCTTGTATATATCAGCAGTGACCGGATTCTTATATAATATATCACCCACGTAAGCAACTATGCACAAACATGCTAGTTTTAAGCTTTTGACATGTAAACTGTATTTGTCATTTAATTTGCTTTTGTCTATGATCACCGATCAGGGTAAATTCTTGGTTAGTGAGTTCGTAATTTTTTTCCTTGCAGATCTTTATCACAGATTACTTTTTCAAAGCAACCTTGGATGAGAACTTCCGGGTAGCTGATATTGAGGTAATTATGCTATCCATCTTTGTCAGGTTATAAACTTATGCTACATGATGGAGCTCATGCTGCAAGAAAATAGTGGACAGTGGCATAAACCTTTGGGAATGTAGTGGCTATACGCAAGAACGTTGCACCCATGCTACACCCCCTAAACCTTTCTGGGATGAGAATGCTAATTTAAGCTTCAAACATAGTAACATTCATCATAGTAACAACTATAACTCACAGCCATTTGATTAATTATAGGTGAACTAAACCCAATAACTTTTTTTAAAGTTGACCTCATTTTTCTTGTGAAGAATGGTCTGCCCTTTTTTAGTGTCCTTGGCGTCTTATATAATCCAATATTATCAAAACACACAAAAGACGACATGCTTATGAAATGCTTCTGCATGGCTCCCGTGATATATATTTGTATGTCTCGCCCTTTGAAGTTTTAAGCCTATAGTGGGCAAACCATTTTGTACCGTCCAGATGGTATAGCTGCTAACTATGCATTGCTCAAGGGAACATTTATTCTGATGCTGTTCCGCAATTATACTCATTTTTGGTCTTGTTCTATATGTCAGGTTGAGGTGGAAATTGATTCACACAAGCAAGACAGGGAGCATATCCCAACTTTGTCGATTGAAGCAACATTATTTGATAATTCTGAATCATCTGATGATTTGAATTCAGACATGTCAGCTGCTAACATAGTCAACTTGAAGACAAAGCCAGAACCTAAGGGAGGCCCTTGCCATGGTTTTCATGGTTATGTTCTTGGTGGAAAAGTGGAAAATCCAAAGCTTTGGTCTAGTGAAAAAGTAAGAAATCTAATCCTGGGGAGATTCTATAAAAATATTAGTATTTACAGTTGAACTACTATATCTTATAACTGTATTTCCTTTCCCAACAGCCGAACTTATACACTCTTGTTGTTCTCCTTAAAGATGCCAATGGGAAGCTTATTGATTGCGAATCATGCCAAGTAGGGATCCGTAATGTGGTCCTGGCACACAAGCAGATGCTTGTCAATGGATCTCCTGTTGTAATTAGAGGTGTCAACAGACATGAGCATCATCCACGTGTTGGGAAGACAAATTTAGAAGCATGCATGATCAAGGTTACTCACCCACTCTTTAAACTGTCATATTTGAAAGCATAGCATGCCATCTGTTCAGTTTGACGTTTCCAGTCAGTAGCTTCAGTTATTTACTGTTTATCTTTTGATAGGATCTGGTCTTGATGAGACAAAACAACATCAATGCTGTTAGAAACTCCCATTACCCCCAACATTCAAGGTGGTATGAGTTATGCGATATTTTTGGTCTTTATGTAATTGATGAAGCCAATATCGAGACACATGGCTTTGATGAAACTAGCCATTTCAAACATCCTACACTAGAACCCATCTGGGCAAATTCTATGCTTGATCGTGTCGTTGGCATGGTGGAGAGGGACAAAAATCATGCGTGCATAATTATTTGGTCCTTGGGAAATGAAGCCTCATATGGACCAAACCACTCTGCTATGTCTGGTAAGCGGTAAAAAGTTTTCTGCGATGGCGGTTCATGTCTTGCAGTTTTTTTTATGATTTTGTGAATCATAATCTTGTAGGGTGGGTTCGTGGAAGAGACCCAACAAGGCTCATCCATTATGAAGGAGGTGGCTCCAGAACATCATCCACAGATATTATATGCCCCATGTACATGCGTGTCTGGGATATTCTCAAGATTGCAAATGACCCATCTGAAAACAGGCCCCTCATTCTTTGCGAGTATGGTAACTGTGGCACCACATGTGTACTTGATTCCCTTTGTTTTTATATTCATATACCTGAAATATTAAATAAAACATTTCCCTTTGTTTTCAAGATATTCACATGCTATGGGGAACAGTAATGGAAATATTGACGCATATTGGAAGGCGATAGACAACACGATGGGACTCCAAGGAGGTTTTATATGGGACTGGGTCGATCAGGTTATGTTCGAATTTACTCTCGTCTTATCCTTAACCTTCTTTTTTACTGGGAGCATGCTATGCCAAAATTTCTGTTTGTATGGTTGTACTTGTGTTTATTCATGATTGTAGTGTACATGACATACATATCGGACCAGTGTTGGCCCATTTCATCGAAAAAAATATTGACTCATAGACCCATGCCAATCTAGTATAGAATACACAAAATTTAAATGCGAACATAGATCATGGACTTTGTTTTTTTATTGTTGTAGTGTCTTAATTTTGTTTCTCCACTACGTCCTTTTCAAAAATATTCAGGGTTTACTGAAGGAGGATGCTGATGGATCTAAATCTTGGGCATATGGTGGTGACTTTGGAGACACTCCAAATGACTTGAATTTTTGCATTAATGGCATTGTGTGGCCTGATCGGACGCTTCACCCTGCTGTTAATGGTAACTGGAAATACCAGTCAATTGGAAAGAAATTTATTGCTGTTTTACGTGTACTTAAAATCCTGATAATCTATTACTTCACGAAGTTGTTACACTAAGATTTTCGTCTCACTAGCCTCTAGATGTCAAACTTACTCGGTTAACTATTTCTGCTTGCAGAAGTTAAATATCTTTACCAGCCTATCAAAATATCGCTGGTGGATAATATTCTTAAGGTAACCTCTGATCAATATTCGTCAAGTTATTTCATTATATAGGATTAAAAATTTATCTAATAGATGCATTATTATCGTCATGCAGATTGAAAATGGACAATTTTCTGAGACAACAGAGGCTTTGGACTTCAGCTGGATTCTTCATGGGGATGGAAGCGTTTTGGGCTCTGGTTCACTCAGTGTCCCAAACTTAGCACCACAAAGTAGCCATCTTATCAACATGGAATCATCGCCTTGGTTTACTCTTTGGAGTACCTGTGCGGCAAAAGAAACTTTTTTGTCTGTACACGTGACACTGAGGGACCAAACACGGTGGGCTAAAGCTGGTCATGTCTTGGCTTCAGCGCAACTCAGTTTACCTCAGACAAAGGGCTTTGTTCCTCATGTATGTTTCCTCAGACTGATCTTGTTCACTCCTGTTTCTTCTCATTTATCTTACTGCTCACCAGACACCACCATCTTCAGGTGATAGCATTGTCCAAGAGCCCTCTGACCTCTGAGCAGGTTGGTGATGGTGTAATCATTAGCAAGAACCACGAATGGCAAATCAAAATAAACAGTCAGTTGGGAACAATTGACAGTTGGAAGGTATGTTGTTGTTGTTGTCCAAAAGAAGTTTCATTTGCTTTACCTTCCTGTTAGCATATTCAAGAATTGTATGGTCATGGCCACTGGTCTTGCACAATGCAAGTTATAACTTGTGAGCACCATTCATGATTATGCTCCAGATTTTATGGGGGATATGATAGTGTATAGATATTAGTCATGACTTGTGATTCAGTCTGCTTATCATGTTTTTTTATATATTTAAGTAACTTATAAACTTGTCAGCATAAGCTGTTGCCATGAGATATCTCATACGGAGTGCTAAGTATTTGTCTTCTAAACTTGGCCATCTGTTTTCACTTTATTCCCCTTTATGCTCTGATGGTTCCTTTCGGTTTGCAATGTTCATCTCGGGCTCCTAATTGTAATTATTTTCAAGTGTTCTGAAATCTGAATAGCTGCAGATGAGCTCTTCCATTGTTAGTTGTTACAGTTACCTTAGTACGCCAAACACAGAATATGGTTAAAAAACTATCAGTGTCACTGCTATTCCGTTCATCGAAATGTGGAACTTTTTTGACGCGAACAGCAGGAGCTCTGCCTTTGCAGTATAGAAGAAATGTGGAACTCATGATGCTTCTGTGAACAACAGATCAACAACGTCGAGCTTATGAGCAAGGGAATATTTCCTTGCTTTTGGCGCGCACCAACCGACAACGACAATGGAGGCTTCTACACCAAGTCCTATGCCACAACATGGAGGGAAGCCTTCCTTGACAACGTCTCCTTCTACAGCAGCCAGTTTTCAGTGAAGGAGCTGCCAGACCACACCGTCGAGGTTTCTACCACATATTACGGCCTTCCCGGGCACCTGCCAAAACCGGATGATGCCGCTCTTTCAGAAGCTTCTGAGTCCGTGCTTTTCCGGGTCCATATGCGCTGCCGGATCTACGAGTCCGGCGACGTGATCCTCGACTACGAGGTAAACCCCAAGAGCGACCTCCCCCCTCTCCCGCGGGTGGGCATCGTGTTCAATGCAGAGAAATCCCTGAACCATGTCACATGGTACGGGAGGGGCCCGTTCGAGTGCTACCCCGACCGCAAGGCCGCGGCGCACGTCGGCGTGTACGAGAGCAGCGTGGAGGACCTCCATGTGCCCTACATCGTCCCGGGCGAGTGTGGCGGCCGCGCGGACGTCTGGTGGGTGGCGCTTAAGAACGCCGACGGGTTCGGCCTCTTCGCCTCGACCCACGGCGAGTCCCCGCCGATGCAGGTGAGCGCGAGCTACTACGGCGCCGCGGAGCTCGACCGGGCCACCCATCAGCACAAGCTGGTCAAGGGAGACGACATCGAGGTCCGTCTCTGTCGCCATCTGATATTTCTCTGAAACCGAAACTGTTGGAACCGAGATGACGGAGTGGTACTAAAATGTTGTGGATTGTGGTGTTGTGTTTGCAGGTGCATCTTGATCACATGCACATGGGGGTGGGCGGGGACGACAGCTGGACGCCGTGCGTGCACGAGGAGTACCTGCTGTCGCCGGCGGCGAGCTACAGGTTCTCGCTGCGGCTGCGCCCCCTGTCGCCGTCGTCATCGTGCCACGACATCTACAGCTCCCGGCTACCTAATTGATCGTCCCATCTGTCTGATGTGGCCGTCAGAGGTGCGTCTGAGAGAGAAAGAACATTCGAGAGACTGAAACAATACTGTCCGAGTCGCTCTCGCTCGTGTAAACGTAAGAAGACTGTAACTGGACAGGTACCTGTCAATAAGAGAAGCGAGCGTGATGTGCTGCTCTTCAATAAAAACGACGTCTGCTTCTGCTTGTGGACCTTTTTCGATCGCATCGCATGGATTTCTTTTTTTTGATAAGGCATCGCATGGATTTCACATGAGGCACGGCTGTGGGAGTAGGGAAAAACATATGGATGAGATCGTGATAATATACCCCGCCCCCAGTGGAAACTTTAGAAGACGCGAGCTGCTATGGTTCGCACGGAAGAAAAAAAAAAGTTACGATTTCAATTATTTTTTTTCGATCGAAAATACTACAGTAGGTACGACTTATAAATTGAAAAGAATAAAAACGCATTTGACCTGCATTTCTTGGATGTAGAATGCGTTTGACTTGTAAAGAGGTTCATATTGGCCTCTCTCTTCCAGATTTCAAGTTCCTGAAGATTTCCAAATATGGAGAGAACCTAAAAAAAAGAAAAAAAGAAAAAAAGATTTCAAGTTTCCTGAAGATTCTTCCCGATTCATTTGCGAGATGTGCAAAAATAACAAGCTGAAGCGTTTAAAAGAAGATTATTTGCTGATATTATTTGAGAGAGACCGATACCCGCCGACCCCAGCTGAGCGCGCAGGGCAGCCACCCACCCCACCGGCCAGTCCGCCACCATGGCAGCCCGGAGCGCCCTCCTCGCCGCCGGCGCCACGGCACTGGTCGCCGTCGCGGCCGTCTTCCTCCTCCCTGACCCCGCTTCCCGCCTCCCATGTACGCGCTCCCCTCCTCCTCCCTCCCACCCCCTCTGTTTTCCCGCGGAGGGAAGCTCAGCTCAGGCTCGTGCTCAGCTCGTCTCCTCCCCTCGCAGGGGCGCCGCGGGGACGCTTCGCCGACATGATTCTGGCCAACGCCACCATCTACACCGCCGACCCCGCCCGCCCCTTCGCCGCCGCCATGGCCGTCCGCGCCGGCCGCGTGCTGCGCGTCGGCACCTACGACTCCCTCAAGGTCGCCCTCGGACCTGCTGCCCACCTTCCCTCAAGAGATTATCTGTAAAAAAAATATCTGCTCTTTTCTGCCTGCGGCGTCACTGTAACCGCAACTGCAACTGCTACTGCGGGCGCATATATTTTCTGTCTCATGCGGTTGCTCAAAATTGACTGCATAGACTGTAAAGTGCAGGAATTCAAGGGCCGAGACACGTATGAGCTGAATCTCAGTGGCAATGTGCTGCTCCCGGGATTCATCGACTCCCATGTGCACCTAATCGATGGTGGCCTGCAGGTACTGCTTTGCCTATCTGCCTCCCCTTGCAGTACATGACATGACATGGCCTGCCTGTGAAATTACAGTCCCAATATTATTACAGTTGTGTAAATTTAACCTCTGAACTTTTCTGCAGTTGGCGAGGGTCCCGCTTCGAGGGGTTAGAAGCAAAGATGAGTTCATCAGCAGGGTGAAGGGAGCCGTCAGAGGTTTCGATGAACTATGCTGCTCCTTCTCTTAGTTTAGCAATGCTGTTTTTAATCATCTTGTTGCTTAGTACTCCCTCCGACCCAAAGTTATTTTGGGACGGAGGGAGTACAACAGATAAGCATCTCTGAGACTTATTTTCCAAACAGATAAACATCCTGGCGAGTGGGTACGAGGAGGAGGTTGGAACAATGATTTTTGGGGTGGTGAAATCCCCACTGCTGCTTGGTTAGACGATATATCTCCTGATAATCCAGTGTGTTTTCAATTCAATCTCGCGAGTTCGACCTCTTTTAAGAAGCCATTACACAGGGACAGCCAGTGACAAATTTCAGTTGCAGGTCTGGCTCTCACGCATGGATGGTCACATGGGATTGGCCAATTCACTAGCTATGAAGATTGCTGGGATTGACAAAAACTCAAATGACCCAGTTGGTGGAACTATTGTAAGAACAACGGAAAGAGGTAAAGTGAAGTAATTGACATACACCTTTATCTTTACGGACCTGAAATTACTTCTTAAGTTAACCTTGAACCAATATGAATCTCTTTATCAAACACGGAGTGTTCAAATTCAAACATAAATACGCTCTTACCAAACAAAAAAAGGCTTAGAAGCAAACCATTAACTGTTATAATCAAGGCAGTTCATGATGAATTATAATGTTCATGTGTATCTGTTAAAAAAAACTGTATATATTTTTCACCATATTCGCATGGATTCATGGTCTCCCCACATTATACTGTTTTTTTCCGATAAAAGCCACGTTAAGCTGTTGGTCATACATCATTTATCAACTAACACATATACACTGATCTTTCGTAATGTACTTTCAAGTGCAAACATTGTCATAAATATTAAGATAAGAATTAATAATTTATCTGATCCACACTATTATTTGTAGAGCCCACTGGTCTGCTGGTTGATGCTGCTATGAAGCTTGTATTTAATGTGATTCCAGAAGTATCTGTAAATGATAGAAGAGAGGCTCTCCTTACAGCAAGCAGACACGCCCTAATGAGAGGGGTGACTACTGTTGTTGATGTTGGAAGTTATTTCCCTGGGACCTCAGAAGAACAAACTTGGCAAGATTTTTCAGGTATCTTGTGCCACTTTTGCTTGTAACATTGAAGACAGCAAACACAGATATAAAAGACCTCACAAATATCTACAGTAAAAAACATAACATATTTGTAGTTCCATATAGATGACTGCATTATGCTCTGTGGAAGTTATTTATAGGGGCATGCCTGTTGTTGATGTCTTTGTGTTGAAACAACAAATGGCAAGTTCTCTCCATTATACGTTTTTGTTGTCATTATTGGGGTTTGTACCAACAATTTATAATTTTTTTATTGATTCTGTTAGACATAAAGCTAATCTGCTTGATTACTCTGCCTATTCAAGTAAAAGAACCATACTGCTCAAGTCACGATCAAATGTTATGTAGAGCCGGACGTTTCTTCCGTTGTTTGGATGACTCCTAATGAATTTCAATGTGATTCACTCGTACCTTTCTTTTGAAGGACCAAGGATCTACTTTTGTAGTCTTTCATCTATAACCCTTTTTTTTTTGGACTGGAGCCTTATTTGTTCTGAAGTATTGTCTTACATCACAACAGATGTCTATGAATGGGCTCATTCTATGGGAAAGATGATGATTAGAGTCTGCTTATTCTTCCCAATGCCGACATGGCCTCGTGTTTCTGTAAGTTATGTTTCATGAAATATACCAAGCTCTTCTGTTCTAAGTGCTTAATATTATGCGAATACTATTAACACTTATCTGCATATTATCTCTTGTAGGATCTTATTCATGAAAGAGGTCGATCCTTAAGTGGGTGGATTCATCTAGGTGGTGTGAAAGCTTTTCTTGATGGTTCTTTGGGTTCCTCAAGTGCATGGTTCTATGAGGTAAGTAGTCTTGAGTATGGTTTGAGTACCTATCAGACATGTTGTTAGTGTTAGTGCATTTATATATTGACGGTCTAGAAATTTATGTCCATAGCAATGCTGTCTTTTTGTGGTTAAAGCTTCACAAATACTCTGTTTTATGCTCGTGCGTGGAATGTGATACATCATGGTACTAGCTTGTGATTGGTCTGGTTATGTATAAAGAAACCAATATGATTAGCCCGATCAGTCTCTGTTTCTGCAAGAAACTGTAAATTGAGAAAGGCTGTGTCAGCAAGTGCATTCAAAATTACATCTTAGTGCACTATGATATTTCATATCGACACCATATTTTGTCTGGAAGAAATGCACATCATATTATTATCTAGAGGGTTGATATTTACCACTAAATCTTCTTTGCATTTTGAATTTCTGGATGTAAATTTGTGGTGTCCATTAGCAAATAAGGTTTGGCTTGTTAGCGTTGTTTTAAAAAGGTATCTGGTTTTGGTACTTATTCATTTGGTGGTGGAAACTGTAAAGGTGTACAATTATTAATCATTTCCTTTTTTTGCTGAACTAAATACTCTTTCTTAAGCAATAGCTTGCTAATATATAAAAAGTTATCCCATTTTTTTATAAAATATGGGTATTTAGGGGAGCAAATGTCTAATCTAACAATGTAGGCTTTTCACAATTTTTTCCTTCATTAATTTGTCCAAGGCTGGGTGGGTTACCCCCACCCCCCCTCCCTGACTCTTTGGCATAGCTCCACCCGTGGTTGTGTCAGCCAGGCAGTTTATTCGCCATAAAACTGTTATGTTCTGGTTTGTAAGTGTTTAATATATATGGTCAGCCTTATGAGGATGCTCCTGGCGATTATGGTCTCCAATTGTTAGATATGGATGTTCTGCTCAATGCAACATTAGAATCAGACAAATCAGGACTTCAGGTACACGTTTTCCATTTGTGCAAATGCTTACCATCATCTGAGAAAGTAATATTGTTCTTTTTAAGGTTGCCATACATGCAATTGGAGATAAAGCTAACGATATGCTGCTAGATATGTTCGACAAGGTTGTTAGTTTGAATGGAACAAAGGACCGTAGGTTCCGGGTATGTTTTTCTGCTAGCATACTGAACAAGAGATTATGCCCTCAAATCATTTTTGTAGTAACGAACTAATGAGTTGAATATAACTAAACTTGCTTCATGTGAAATCAGATTGAGCATGCACAGCATCTATCCCCAGGTGCAGCAAAGCGCTTCGGAGAGCATGGTATCATTGCATCTGTGCAGGTCGATCATTCTCTTCCATTCCTATATATGTTATATAATGCTCGTAATGATGGTCTCTGTTTCTGCATAACAACACAGGAGTCTGAAGGCTCTGGTATCTTGTTACAGTTCTCTCCATAGTTACTTGGAATTATCTGAAATGCTACTCTGTCTTCTGAAAGATATGCTTGTTTTTGGCAGCCAGATCATTTGTTGGATGATGCCGACTCTGCTGGAAGGAAGATCGGGGTAGAACGAGCTGAGCGGAGCTCCTACTTGTTCCGATCACTACTTGCCGGTGGCGCACATCTGGCTTTTGGTTCTGATTGGCCTGTATGTATTTCCTGGAAATCCTTGAACTATTGTAGCCATTTTTGCTTGGCGGGAAAATTACATAGGCAGCTCTTTTTCCACGCGCGGAGATATAGGCAGTTAACTGTATGTGTGTCTGTTATCCAGGTTTCAGATATTTACCCGTTGCAAGCTATTAGAACCGCGATGTCCCGTAAGCTGCCTGGATGGGAGGCGCCCTGGATCTCCGCAGAGCGCTTGCCCCTGGATGATTCCTTGAAAGCGTGAGTCTCTTTGCAGTCATGTACGTATGTTCCATTTGGTTACACTCTGTTTCTGAAATGCCATGGAATGCCTCACTGATATCTGGTCCCCTGAGATCTTTATATAGCAGACTTTGCAAGCAGAGTCTGTCGATACCGCCGCTTGTTTTACGCTCTGTTTCACGGAGTAATGTACTTGCTGTATATGCGTCTATGAAGTGTGACTTACTGCTGGGAACTTGCTATATTTTCAGTCTGTACTAATGAAGCTCTTTCTGCACGAGCTGCAGGCACACGATATCTGCCGCCTACGCCTGCTTCCTGGACCATGTCCTGGGCAGCCTCGTCGAAGGGAAGTACGCCGATTTCGTGGTCCTGCCGTCCACCTCATGGCGTGAGTTCGCCGACGACATCCCGGGGCACGTCCTGGCGACGTATGTGAATGGCAAGCAGGCCTACCCATAGCCCCCGTCCGAGGCAACGGCGCTCCGGCAGCCTCCAAGTCCAGGCCGGGTTCAGATAGATAGAAGACGCACATGTCTTAGCAGCACAAACCATTGTCAGTTAACTCTGGAAGTACTAATTGTCATACCAATCTTATTCAGTGGTACAAGGATTACGTTGGATCCAGGTATATTTTTTTTCGTACATAATGAATCGAGCACTTGTGGGTAGCAGACTGGTAGTGTATGATTTCTGTACGACAGTATTTGTATGATTTCTGTAGGAAGCATGAAACTAGCTATCTGGCCCGCCGTCACACCGCAGTATGCGCCTATAAAATGAATCACTTCCTTTCTGTCGAGCATCCTCACCTCGCTTCTGAACCTCACCCCACGATTGTTGCATCAATCTTCTAAACTGTGCTTGCACGTGAAGGGAACTTGTGCTCTTGAGTAAATCACAGTTGTGCTCTATGCAAGAGCACACCTGTGAACAGAAAAACCAAAAAAAAGGGAAAACTAAAAAAAAAAAACTTCATCCATTCCCAAATATAAGTTTTTTTAGAGATTCCAACAAATGACTACATACGGAGCAAAATGAATGAATCTACACTCTAAAATATGTCTACATACATCCGTATGTTGTAGTCCATTTGAAATGTCTAAAAAGACATATTTAGGAACGAAGGGAGTAGGAAAAAAACCGAACAAGGAAAAAAACCAAGAAGTCAAAAACCAAAAAGGAAAAAGACGTTCCAGTCTGAGAGTGTTCTAGCATGCGACGTCTAACGACGCTAGGACGCACAACTTGGAGCGCTAGAGGGCTCAAGCGGCCAAGAAAAGTGCCCCCCGTGGAGGGCACCCTCCAATTAGTCCCTCGTCATATGACTCTGCGCAAGCTCTCTGCTGCTCAAGGCGGGACCTCCTAGTCAGCGCCCCTTTCGCTAGGTAGCGGACCGGTGCTCACGCGAGCGGTGCGTGGCCAGCCCTACAAACCGGCTCTCCGCTCGAGCTTGTGAGCTAATTCTTGATGGTGATGATGTGTCCCAGCTTGGGGTCTCTCACCACGTCGCCTCTCGGCCTGATGGGATGGGACGATGACACCCATGTCGGTTCCAGAGAAGGCCACTTTGGAAGACCCATGACGCCTAAGCAAAAGGCTCTAGAAACTTGTCGTGTATGCCAAGGTGTTGGATTCGTTGAAGACGTTGTTTCCATGTATGTAGCTGACTAGGATGTTGTAACCCTAGACACCCGGTATCTATATAAACCGAGGGATAGGCCTCATAGAAGGGACACAACAATCTCAGGGTAGATCATCTGTACTTTGTACTCCAACCCAAAACAATAAAACAGAAGCAAGATGTAGGGTGTTATCTCCTTAGAGAGCCCGAACCTAGGTAAAAATTTGTGTCATGTTACCATCTTGTCCAATCGTCTAGCTAGGAATCCCCTACCCCAAGATCTGCCGGATTTAGCTCCATCATTGGTGTCCCATACAAGTCCCACTAAGCGATCACTACGATAGGATGGGAGTAAAGATCAACGAGCAAATCAGCACCGTCGCAATCTTCGAGCCGGACAAATCTTCGTCTTCGGCAACATCGTTCTCCTCGCTAACTGGACTGGCCATGTCGTCCATATAAAAAATTTGCTCAATGCCGGGTCGTTGTATTCGGCGGCACGGAGCACTCCACACTCCGCGGATTCCCGTAGTGAGTTGGTCTTCACGAGTTGGGTGTCACAGCCAGCCGAGAATCAGTTCGAACCGTCGACCCTGAGCCCGATACTAGGTCCGGCTCGGGAGGAGCGTCGTCGGACCCGACCTTCAGCCGGAGCCTAAAATCACCTCCCACGGCTGAGATGTCAAATCAGGCTGAAGAACCAAGATCCATGTCAAATTGGACCTTGGAGAAGCTTCCTCTGGTCCCGATATCATATCAGGTCCGAGAATAATGTAAGAAACTCTTTCTGAACGAAACATTATGTCAAATCTAGAAGCTCGCAATTGCGGACGACCCGATCTTAGTGTGCAATTGGATACAGAAGTCCCCGAGAAAGGTCGGATTTTTTGACCCACCCGCCACCCATCTCGTCTCCACCATCGAGGAGTTAATCAATGAGGGTCAGGCCGAGAGTGCAATAAAGCAGGATATGCAGCCAATGAATATTCGACGGCTGGACTAGTGCCAAGTCTGGGAAAGTGGGTCCATAGCATTGCGCATGCATGGCACCCACCCGCACGGGCGAACAACGATTTGTTCAAATCCGAGAACGCCAAAGGACACAATTCCCATAACAAATACCGCCCTGGGAGCATTAGGCCTCCAAACGTGTGGGACTTGTCCCTCGTCCGACAGCTGCCAGTTGAAACAGTACGACAGTTTTGGTCGCGTGTCCTGGCAAGGAAGAACGAGGACAAAGGATCTGAATGAATTGCATTCGCTTTAGTGAGCCACCAACAGTAATGCCATGATATGACTGTTGCGGTCCTTAGATAATGGATGATACACCTAGCATACATGACCATCCAATGTCAATGACTTGTGGGCAGAAGTTTAAGTGGAAATCTCATGGTAGCTATATATTTTGGGAATATAGGAAAAAATCTTGGCGTGTGCCTCCTGGATTTTGTTGTATCCTTCTCTTGCCGAAACATATATTTTTAGAAAGAGAGTTCTACTTGTTGTCCAACGTGTCGAACGAGATAAAATTTCTTCTTTCGTCCTAATCGAACACGTATGAAGACTTGGCCAGCTGTGGTACTACTAGCGTCGCATGGCTAATTTTGCGGTACAGGTCACCATAGAGAAAAACTATCATACCCGGCTGCGGTGTACTATTGATAGCTCACTAAAGTAAATTTCTACATAGGTGCTGAGGTTTCATAGGGGGTAGCTAGTTTGCACCAACTCTTTGCTAGGCTTTTTGAGGTGCGAGGGAGCGCTCGATGGACGTGTAAACAAGTGGTGGGTGGTTGGGTACATGAAGCACTTGATAGCAAATGATGTTTTTTACCCCCTCCCCGACGGTTTCAACACAATGAGGGCTCCCTATTTAATGAGACTATATGCCGCCCTCCCTCCGCCACCACCAGGCCCACTCTAGTAATCGCCGGACATTTAAAATTTTCGACTACGACTACCGCTTTCTCTAGAAGCACCATGGTGACTGCGATCATTGCCATGGTGGGCCTTACGGAGAAAATATGTGTATTCACTCATAAATTTTCATTATTTTCCGAGTTTTTGTTCCTTTTGTATTTGGTTTGAGCTTTTTAAATTGTGAAAACTATTTCAACAAAATATGTACAAAATATATATTTCTCGATATATATTTTGTTTCGATATTCGCGTACAATGTGATAATTTAGGTGTCTAGTTGTAGTTAGGGTAGAGACGACTAAATGCTACACAACCGAGTCACGAACATTACAAAACTGATGCAATCAATCAAACGCGTATCATTTATTTAGACTAAACTTTTTTATTTTTATAGTTATATTTCATTATTTTGACATAGGACCTTAGTTGATATATTTTCAAGTTTTAGCAACCGCGTATTAATATAGCTAAATATTGAGATACAATAATTTTATTCTATATTCTCATAAAAAGCCAATGCCATTGAACTAAAAACATGCTCTATATCACAAGGAGTTTAACGTAGTTTTTTAGACGTGGACTCTTTTTATTTTGGTTTAACTCAACTATTCTTGATTAGAGAAAATTGGAAAATAACAAAATCTCAAGTTTTCATGCATTATTTTGAGCTACTTAGATGGATTGGAAATGTATGTTGCCGTTTCGTGAGAGCTATAAAGTTTAACGAAGGGTTCTGGAATGCATTATTGTCCAGTTTATGTGCAAGCAAATAACATGAATAATTATCTTATGAGAAAATTCTAGAATACGAAAATCTCTATGAACGCCTTTTCCTGGAACTATTGCATTGTTTGTTTACCGGTTCTTCTGTGGAGAATGTATCTTTCATGCTCTTGTTTCAACAACCAGTTAGAATCCCATGCATATTTTGCACTTGGTCTTGAGTCACCACCATCCAACTCAACTTGCATCAAATGTGTCTAGCTTTTTTTGGCTTTATACACAATATTCGTAAAAATGCGTTCTTTGCAAATGGTAAACATTATCACTTCTAAAAGGTTGCATGGGAATTTATGCATTTTTTTCTTGGTTTGATATGTAGTCTGCATAACTATGGGCAATTTAACCCCAAAAATTAATGGGGACCTGCGAACCTCACTTTATCTTGCTATCAAAATCAATCCAACTCATCAAGATTTATGCAATAACCTTATGACTTTTAAAATTATTTGGAAATACACAATTTTGTATTAGTTGGATCTACTGTCATGATTTGTATGCCTGATAGGATCAATAAGGTGGGGAAGTTGGCGTTGGTGGCGGTGCAGCTTCTGTTTGTTCGGTGAGACTGATGCCCGTGTCCCGTCCGCGGGCTACAAAGGTCGTTGAGGAGAGCCCGTGGGTGGTGGTGAGCTCTTCGTAGCCGCTCCTGCGTCATCGTCTTCTGCCACCCTGCTTCGTGTGCAGCGGCCTCCAAGGTGCGCGGTTGTAGGTGCAGCTGCGTGTTCAACTATGATACGGGGAGGGCCTCCAATGCCCTGGAGGCCGCTGCACCTCACTACTCCACTCACAAAATGCCTTGGTTGATGAAATTTCAAATTTAAGCTTTATAAATCGGAAAGGAAGGAGTACCTCCATAGTGTAATGTAACATAATAGTAGTATCATAGATGGTTTCATTTATTAGCTTGTAGACTCATCCTTTCTCGAAAAGCGCTATGTTACAGTAACATATTATGTTAGTACTCTAAACAACACTCTCCTGATTAACTACATGCCACGTAAGCAAAATTCTCTTGGAGTGCGCTATGTTACTACCTAAGGCTAGTCATAGTGGGAGTAACATAGTGTTGGAAATACGCCCTAGAGGCAATAATAAAATGGTTATTATTGTATTTCCTTGTTCATGATAATTGTCTGTTGTTCATGCTATAATTGTATTAAATGGAAACCGTAATACATGTGTGAATACATAGACCACAACATGTCCCTAGTAAGCCTCTAGTTGACTAGCTCGTTGATCAATAGATGGTTATGGTTTCCTGACCATGGACATTGGATGTCATTGATAACGGGATCACATCATTAGGAGAATGATGTGATGGACAAGACCCAATCCTAAGCATAGCACAAGATCGTGTAGTTCGTTTGCTAGAGCTTTTCTAATGTCAAGTATCATTTCCTTAGACCATGAGATTGTGCAACTCCCGGATACCGTAGGAATGCTTTGGGTGTACCAAACGTCACAACGTAACTGGGTGGCTATAAAGGTGCACTACAGGTATCTCCGAAAGTGTCTGTTGGGTTGGCACGAATCGAGACTGGGATTTGTCACTCCGTATGACGGAGAGGTATCTCTGGGCCCACTCGGTAATGCATCATCATAATGAGCTCAATGTGACTAAGGAGTTAGCCACAGGATCATGCGTTACGGTACGAGTAAAGTGACTTGCCGGTAACGAGATTGAACAAGGTATTGGGATATCGACGATCGAATCTCGGGCAAGTAACATACCGATTGACAAAGGGAATTGTATACGGGATTGATTGAATCCTCGACATCGTGGTTCATCCGATGAGATCATCGTGGAACATGTGGGAGCCAACATGGGTATCCAGATCCCGCTGTTGGTTATTTACCGGAGAGTCGTCTCGGTCATGTCTGCATGTCTCCCGAACCCGTAGGGTCTACACACTTAAGGTTCGGTGACGCTAGAGTTGTAGAGATATTAGTATGCGGTTAACCGAAAGTTGTTCGGAGTCCCGGATGAGATCCCGGACGTCACGAGGAGTTCCGGAATGGTCCGGAGGTAAAGATTTATATATGGGAAGTCCTTTTTTGGCCACCGGAAAATGTTCGGGATTTTTCGGTATTGTACCAGGAAGGTTCTAGAAGGTTTTGAAGTGGGGCCCACCTGCATGGGGGGACCCACATGAACGTGGGTAGTGGGGGCAAGGCCCCACACCCCTGGTCAAGGCGCACCAAGATCCCACCTTAGAAGGAATAAGATCATATCCCGAAGGGATAAGATCAAGATCCCTAAAAAAGGGGGCTAACAATCGGTGGGGAAGGGAAATGATGGGATTTCTTCCCCCCACCTTTGCCAACGCCCCAATGGACTTGGAGGGCAAGAAACCAGACCCCTCCACCCCTATATATAGTGGGGAGGCGCATGGGAGCAGCACCCCAAGCCCTGGTGCCTCCCTCCCTCCCGTGACACCTCTTCCTCCCCGCTTGCGCTTGGCGAAGCCCTGCCAGGATCCCGCTACTTCCACCACCACGCCGTCGTGCTGCTGGATCTCCATCAACTTCTCCTCCCCCCTTGCTGGATCAAGAAGGAGGAGACGTCCCCGCTCCGTACGTGTGTTGAACGCGGAGGTGCCGTCCGTTCGGCGCTAGGATCATCGGTGATTTGGATCACGACGAGTACGACTCCATCAACCCCGTTCTCTTGAACGCTTCCGCGCGCGATCTACAAGGGTATGTAGATGCACTCCCCTCTCTCTCGTTGCTAGATGGCTCCATAGATTGATCTTGGTGATACGTAGAAAATTTTAAATTTCTGCTACGTTCCCCAACAGTGGCATCATGAGCCAGGTTTATGCGTAGATTCTATGCACGAGTAGAACACAAAGTAGTTGTGGGCGATGATTTATTCAATTTGCTTACCGTTAATAGTCTTATCTTGATTCGGCGGCATTGTGGGATGAAGCGGCCCGGACCGACCTTACCCGTACTCTTACGTGAGACAGGTTCCACCGACTGACATGCACTTGATGCATAAGGTGGCTAGCGGGTGTCTGTCTCTCCCACTTTAGTCGGATCGGATTCGATGAAAAGGGTCCTTATGAAGGGTAAATAGCAATTGGCATATCACCGTTGTGGCTTTTGCGTAGGTAAGAAACGTTCTTGCTAGAAACCCATAGCAGCCACGTAAAACATGCAACAACAATTAGAGGACGTCTAACTTGTTTTTGCAGGGTATGCTATGTGATGTGATATGGCCAAAAGGATGTGATGAATGATATATGTGATGTATGAGATTGATCATGTTCTTGTAATAGGAATCACGACTTGCATGTCGATGAGTATGACAACCGGCAGGAGCCATAGGAGTTGTCTTAATTTATTGTATGACCTGCGTGTCAATGAAAAACGCCATGTAATTACTTTACTTTATTGCTAACCGTTAGCCATAGTAGTAGAAGTAATAGTTGGCGAGACAACTTCATGAAGACACGATGATGGAGATCATGGTGTCATGCCGGTGACGAAGGTGATCATGCCGCGCCTCGAAGATGGAGATCAAAAGGCGCATGATGATATTGGCCATATCATGTCACTTTATGATTTGCATGTGATGTTTGTCATGTTTACATCTTATTTGCTTAGAACGACGGTAGCATAAATAAGATGATCCCTCACTAAAATTTCAAGAGATGTGTTCCCCCTAACTGTGCACCGTTGCGAAGGTTCGTTGTTTCGAAGCACCACGTGATGATCGGGTGTGATAGATTCTAACGTTCGCATACAACGGGTGTTGACGAGCCTAGCATGTACAGACATGGCCTCGGAACACAAGCAAAACACTTAGGTTGACTTGGCGAGCCTAGCATGTACAGACAATGGCCTCGGAACACAAGAGACCGAAAGGTCGAACATGAGTCGTATAGTAGATACGATCAACATGGAGATGTTCACCGATGATGACTAGTCCGTCTCACGTGATGATCGGACACGGCCTAGTCGATTCGGATCATGTATCACTTAGATGACTAGAGGGATGTCTATCTAAGTGGGAGTTCATTAAATAATCAGATGAACTTAATTATCATGAACATAGTCAAAAGGTCTTTGCAAATAATGTCGTAGCTTACGCTTTAGTTCTACTAAGATATGTTCCTAGAGAAAATTTAGTTAAAAGTTGATAGTAGCAATTATGCGGACTGGGTCCGTAAACTGAGGATTGTCCTCATTGCTGCACAAAAGGCTTATGTCCTTAATGCACCGCTCGGTGTGCTGAACCTCGAGCATCGTCTGTAGATGTTACGAAACATCTGACATACACATTTTGATGACTACGTGATAGTTCAGTGTGTGATGCTAACGGTTTAAAATTGTGGCACCAAAGACGGTTTTGAAACGTCGCAGAACATATGAGATGTTCCAAAGACTGAAATTGGGATTTCAGACTAATGCCCACGTCAAGAGGTATGAGACCTCTGACAAGTTTCTTAAGCCTGCAAACTAAGGGAGAAAAGCTCAATCGTTGAGCATGTGCTCAGATTGTCTGAGTACTACAATCACTTGAATCGAGTGGGAGTTAATCTTCCAGATGAGATAGTGATGGTTCTCCATAGTCACTGCCACCAAGCTATTAGAGCTTCGTGATGAACTATAACATATCAGGGATAGACATGATGATCCTTGAGCAACTCGCGATGTTTGACACCGCGAAAGTAGAAATCAAGTAGGAGCATCAATTGTTGATGGTTAGTAAAACCACTAGTTTCTAGAAGGGCAAGGGCAAGAAGGGATACTTCATGAAACGGCAAATCAGTTGCTGCTCTAGTGAAGAAACCCAAGGTTGAACCCAAACCCGAGACTAAGTGCTTCTGAAATGAGGGGAACGGTCACTGAAGCAGAACTACCCTAGATACTTCGTAGATGAGAAGGCTGGCAAGGTCGACAGATGTATATTGGATATACATTATATTAATGTGTACTTTACTAGTACTCCTAGTAGCACCAGGGTATTAGATACCGGTTCGGTTGCTAAGTGTTAGTAACTCGAAATAAAAGCTGCGGAATAAACGGAGACTAGCTAAAGGTGAGATGACGATATGTGTTTCCAAGGTTGATGTGATCAAGCATCGCATGCTCCCTCTACCATCGAGATTGGGGTTAAACCTGAATAATTGTTATTTGGTGTTTGCGTTAAGCATAGACATGATTGGATTATGTTTATCGCAATATGGTTATTCATTAAAGGAGAATAATGGTTACTCTGTCTATTTGAATAATACCTTCAATGGTCTTGCACCTAAAATGAATGGTTTATTGAATCTCGATCGTAGTGATACACATGTTCATGCCAAAAGATATAAGATAGTAATGATAGTACCACATACTTGTGGCACTGCCACTTGAGTCATATTGGTATAAAACGCATGAAGAAGCTCCATGTTGATGGATCTTTGGACTCACTCGTTTTTGAAAAGATTGAGACATGCGAACCATGCCTATTAGTATATATGCATGAAGAAAGTCCATACAGATGGATCATTTGGACTCACTTGATTTTGAATCACTTGAGACATGCAAATCATACCACATGGGCAAGATGACTGAAAGGCCTCGTTTTCAGTAAGATGGAACAAGAGAGCAACTTGTTGGAAGTAATACATTTGATGTGTGCAGTCCAATGAGTGCTGAGGCACGCAGTGGATATCGTTATGTTCTTACTTCACAGATGATTTGAGTAGATGCTAAGAATATTTACTTGATGAAACACAAGTCTGAATTATTGAAAGGTTCAAGTAATTTCAGAGTGAAGTTGAAGATCGTCGTGACAAGAGGATAAAATGTCTATGATATGATCATAGAGATGAATATCTGAGTTACGAGTTTGGCACACAATTAAGACATTGTGGAAATTGTTTCACAACTAATACCGCCTGGAACACCATAGTGTGATGGTGTGTCCGCACATCATAACTGCACCCTATTGGATATGGTGCATACCATGATGTCTCTTATCGAATTACACTATCGTTTATGGGTTAGGCATTAGAGACAACCGCATTCACTTTAAATAGGGCACCACGCAATTCCGTTGAGACGACACCGTATGAACTATGGTTTAGAGAAACCTAAGCTGTCGTTTCTTAAAAGTTTGGGGCTGCGACGCTTATGTGAAAAAGTTTCAGGCTGATAAGCTCAAACCCAAAGCGGATAAATGCATCTTCATAGAATACCCAAAACAGTTGGGTATACCTCCTATTTCAGATCTGGAAGCAAAAGTGATTGTTTCTAGAAACGGGTCCTTTCTCGAGGAAAAGTTTCTCTCGAAAGAATTGAGTGGGAGGATGGTGGAGACTTGATGAGGTCATTGAACCGTCACTTCAACTAATGTGTAGCAGGGCACAGGAAGTTGTTCCTGTGGCACCTACACCAATTGAAGTGGAAGCTTATGATAGTGATCATGAAACTTCAGATCAAGTCACTACCAAACCTCATAGGACGACAAGGATGCGTACTACTTCAGAGTGGTACGTAATCCTGTCTTGGAAGTCATGTTGCTAGACAACAATGAACCTACGAGCTATGGAGAAGCGATGGTGGGCCCGGATTCCGACGAATGGCTCGAGGCCATAAAATCCGAGAGGCATGTATGAAAACAAAGTATAGACTTTGAAAGAACTACTTGACGGTCGTAAGGCTGTTGGGTACAGCTGGATTTTAAAGGGAAGACAGACAATGATGGTAAGTGTCACCATTAAGAAAGCTCGACTTGTCGTTAAGATGTTTTCCGGCAAGTTCAAGGAGTTGACTGCGATGAGACTTTCTCACTCGTAGCGACGCTAAGAGTCTGTTAGAATTATATTAGCAGTTACTGCATTATTTATGAAATTTTGCAGATAGGATGTCAAAACATTGTTTCCTCGACGATTTTCTTGAGGAAAGGTTGTATGCGATACAACCAGAAGATTTTGTCAATCCTGAAAGATGCTAACAAGTATGCAAAGCTCCAGCAATCCTTCTAAGGATTGGAGTAAGCATCTCGGAGTTGGAATGAACGCTTTGATGAGATGATCAAAGATTTTGGGTTTATACAAAGTTCATGAGAAACCTGTATTTCCAAAGAAGTGAGTGGGAGCACTATAGAATTTTTGATGAGTACATGTTGTTAACATATTGTTGATCAGAAATGACGTAGAATTTCTGGAAAGCATCCAGGGTTATTTGAAAAGTGTTTTTAATGGAAAACCTGGATTAAGCTACTTGAACATTGAGCATCAAGATCTATAAGGATAGATCAAAAACGCTTAATTGTACTTTCAAATGAATACATACCGTGACAAGATTTTGAAGGAGTTCAAAATAGATCAGCAAAGAAGGAGTTCTTGGCTGTGTTACAAGGTGTGAGTATTGAGTAAGACTCAAGACCTGACCACGGCAGAGGAAAGAGAAAGGACGAAGGTCGTCCCCTATGCTTTAGACGTAGGCTCTACAATATGCTATGCTGTGTACCGCACCTGAAGTGTGCCCTGCCATGAGTTAGTCAAGGGGTACAATAGTGATCCAGGAAGGGATCACATGACAGCGGTCGAACTTATCCTTAGTATCTGGTGGACTAAGGAATTTTCTCGATTATGGAGGTGGAAAGGGGGTTCGTCGTAAAGGGTTACGTCGATGCAAACTTTGACACTAATCCGGATGACTCTGAGTAGTGAACCGGATTCGTATAGTAGAGAAGTTATTTGGAATAGCTCCAAGTAGCGCGTGGTAGCTGCATCTACAAGATGACATAGAGATTTGTAAAGCACACACGGATCTGAATGTTGCAGACCCGTTGACTAAAACCTCTCTCGTAAGCATAACATGATCAAACCCTAGAACTCATTGAGTGTTAATCACATGGTGATGTGAACTAGATTATTGACTCTAGTAAACTCTTGGGTATTAGTCACATGGCGATGTGAACTTTGAGTGTTAATCACATGGTGATGTGAACTAGATTATTGACTCTAGTGCAAGTGGGAGACTGTTGGAAATATGCCCTAGAGGCAATAATAAAATGGTTATTATTGTATTTCCTTGTTCATGATAATTGTCTGTTGTTCATGCTATAATTGTATTAAATGGAAACCGTAATACATGTGTGAATACATAGACCACAACATGTCCCTAGTAAGCCTCTAGTTGACTAGCTCGTTGATCAATAGATGGTTATGGTTTCCTGACCATGGACATTGGATGTCATTGATAACGGGATCACATCATTAGGAGAATGATGTGATGGACAAGACCCAATCCTAAGCATAGCACAAGATCGTGTAGTTCGTTTGCTAGAGCTTTTCTAATGTCAAGTATCATTTCCTTAGACCATGAGATTGTGCAACTCCCGGATACCGTAGGAATGCTTTGGGTGTACCAAACGTCACAACGTAACTGGGTGGCTAGTGGGGGCAAGGCCCCACATCCCTGGTCAAGGCGCACCAAGATCCCACCTTAGAAGGAATAAGATCATATACCGAAGGGATAAGATCAAGGTCCCTAAAAAAGGGGGATAGCAATCGGTGGGGAAGGGAAATGATGGGATTTCTTTCCCCCACCTTTGCCAACGCCCCAATGGACTTGGAGGGCAAGAAACCAGCCCCCTCCACCCCTATATATAGTGGGGAGGCGCATGGGAGCAGCACCCCAAGCCCTGGCGCCTCCCTCCCTCCCGTGACCCCTCTTCCTCCCCGCTTGCGCTTGGCGAAGCCCTACCGGGATCCCGCTACTTCCACCACCACGCCGTCGTGCTGCTGGATCTCCATCAACTTCTCCTCCCCCCTTGCTGGATCAAGAAGGAGGAGACGTCCCCGCTCCGTACGTGTGTTGAACGCGGAGGTGCCGTCCGTTCGGCGCTAGGATCATCGGTGATTTAGATCACGACGAGTACGACTCCATCAACCCCGTTCTCTTGAACGCTTCCGCGCGCGATCTACAATGGTATGTAGATGCACTCCCCTCTCTCTCGTTGCTAGATGACTCCACAGTTTGATCTTGGTGATACGTAGAAAATTTTAAATTTTTGCTACGTTCCCAACACATAGATGCCACATAAGCAAACGAGATGATGTGTCATGTAATTAAAAGGGAGAGGGACAAATAGAGTAACATAATGAGTCTACAAAGCAATAAATGAAGATATGTATGTTACTACATCTATGACACTTCCCACTATAAAGGTAGTAACATGGACTAGTAACATATGTATGTTACTAGTCTAAGTTACTCCCCACTATGACTAGCCTAAGTTACTCTCACTATGACTAGCCTTATATGGCCCCAGAACAACTCTAGCAGACCCCTATATCTCGCGAACCCGTACAATTCCGGCGAGTATACGGGCTTGGCCCAATTTTCTAGCCAGAACAGAGCCCGTATACTCGTCCGGTCTGTAAAAAGTTTTAACGCGGCCCACAAACCGCCCCCTGAAGCTGTATATCTATGGGTTTGCAGGGCAGATACGGGTCAAAACCCTATCCGCCCGCCGCCGCATTTCCCCTCGATTCCCCACTCTCTCCCCCGCATTTGTCGCCGCCGGCGAGCCCTCTTACGTCTCCAAATGCCATGTGGGGCCGTATCTGGAACTCCGGCCGTAGCTCTGGCGGCAGCGGCGACCCCGAGTGCGAGCGGTGTGTCCGCGCGGACGGCGCGAAGAAGTGCGCATCGAGGAAGTGGACGAACAAGGGCCTCGAGCCGCCGTCAACGCTCCTCCGTCGCGAGACGAGGAGTACAACCGCCGGCACGGGCGGTCGCCCTCCTTGGCCGCGGGCTCTTCCTCTGCCGCGAGGGGCCCTTCCGGCGCGGCGCTTCTCCCCGTGAAGAGGGAGTGGTCGGAGGAGCCGGAGGAGATCGAGCTCGTCGCCGTCAAGCAGGAGCCGGAGGAGATCGAGCGCCGAGGCGTCATCGGGCCCAAAGATTTCGTGGCCGATGTCGACGCGGTTGCGTCCATCATTGCCGAACGGCGCTTGCGCGAGGAGGCGGAGCGCCGGCGCCATGACGAGGAGCTCGAAGACCTCATGCTCAAGCAGGCGGTCGCGGCCAACCTTGCCGCGAAGGACAAGGACGATGAGTGGCGGTGCATCTGCGAGGAGCAGAGGCAGAAGTTCATCGATCTCGTCAACTCCGACGAGGAGGACTGAGCTCCTCCACCGCGAGCTCGTCCATTTTTGTACATCGACCTCGGCCTCGCTGATGAGATCGTAGTCCTTTCGATAAGTAAGAGTGATGAACCCAACGAAGAGCAGAAGGAAATAACAAGCGGTTTTCAGTAAGGTATTCTCTGCAAACAATGAAATTATCGGTAACAGATAGTTTTGTGATAAGGTAATTTGTAACAGGTAACAAGTAACAAAAGTAAATAAGGTGCAGCAAGATGGCCCAATCCTTTTTGTAGCAAAGGACAAGCCTGGACAAACTCTTATATAAAGGAAAGCGCTCCCGAGGACACATGGGAATTATCGTCAAGCTAGTTTTCATCACGCTCATATGATTCGCGTTCGTTACTTTGATAATTTGATATGTGGGTGAACCGGTGCTTGGGTACTGCCCTTCCTTGGACAAGCATCCCACTTATGATTAACCCCTATTGCAAACATCTGCAACTACAAAAGAAGTATTAAGGTAAGCCTAACCATAGCATGAAACATGTGGATCCAAATCAGCCCCTTACGAAGCAACGCATAAACTAGGGTTTAAGCTTCTGTCACTCTAGCAACCCATCATCTACTTATTACTTCTCAATGCCTTCCCCTAGGCCGAAACAATGGTGAAGTGTCATGTAGTCGACGTTCACATAACACCACTAGAGGAAAGACAACATACATCTCATCAAAATATTGAACGAATGCCAAATTCACATGACTACTTATGTCAAGACTTCTCCCATGTCCTCAGGAACAAACGTAACTACTCACAAATCATATTCATGTTCATAATCAGAGGGGTATTAATATGCATAAAGGATCTGAACATATGATCTTCCACCAAATAAACCAACTAGCATCAACTACAAGGAGTAATCAACACTACTAGCAACCCACATGTACCAATATGAGGTTTTGAGACAAAGATTGGATAAAAGAGATGAACTAGGGTTTGAGATGAGATGGTGCTGGTGAATATGTTGATGGAGATGGACCCCCTCCTGCTGAGAGGATCGATGGTGATGATTTCCCCCTCCCGGAGGGATGTTTCCCCGGCACAACAGCTCCGCCGGAGCCCTAGATTGGTTCTGCCCAGGTTCCTCCTCGAGACGGCGGTGCTTCGTCCCGAAAGCTTCCTTCTGATTTTTTCCAGGGCGAAATACTACATATAGCAAAAGATGGGCACCAGAGGCCTGCCAGGGGGCCCACGAGACAGGGGGCGCGTCCAGGGGGTAGGGCGCGCCCCCACCCTCGTGGACAGGGTGTGGGCCCCCTCTAGTTGATTCTTTCGTCAATATTTTTTATTAATTCCAAAAATTGCTCCCGTGAAGTTTCAGGACTTTTGGAGTTGTGCAGAATAGGTCTCTAATATTTGCTCCTTTCCCAGCCTAGAATTCCAGCTGCCGGCATTCTCCCTCTTCGTGTAAACCTTGTAAAATAAGAGAGAATAGGCATAAGTATTGGGACATAATGTGTAGTAACATCCCATAATGCAATAAATAACAATATAAAAGCATGATGCAAAATGGACGTATCAACTCCCCCAGGCTTAGACCTCGCTTGTCCTTAAGCGGAAGCCGGTAACGAAAAATATGTCCATATGTTTAGAGATAGAGGTGTCGATAAAATAAAATATGGACATGAGGGCATCATGATCATTTTTATAACAGAAACATATATAAATATTGTCATATGATTTCTTATGCTAAAGTAACAATCTATTCAATGTCAAGTATGAATCAGAAACCTCATTGAAAACTAACAAACTATAATCTCGGTCATTGAAGCAATTGCAATTTATCATAACATCAGAAAGAGTCAATATAAGAGATTTTCAGCATGTCCACATACTCAACTATCATTTAGTCTTTCACAATTGCTAACACTCATGCAAAACTTATGGGTATGGAGTTTTAATCGGACACAGAGAAAGATAGGGGCTTATAGTGTTGCCTCCCAACCTTTTACCTCAAGGGTAGTGTCAACAATAATAATTCATGATGACTTACATCCAATTGGATATATATATATATATATATATATATATATATATATATATATATATATATATATATATATATATCAGGATCTTTCCAACACAATGTGCTTTCCAAAGGATAAAATGTAAAAAGGAAAGGTGAAGATCACCATGACTTTAGTATGAGGCATAAGACAAGAAAAAGATAGGCCCTTCGCAGAGGGAAGCAGAGGTTGTCATGTGCTTTTATGGTTGGATGCACAAAATCTTAATGCGAATTAAAGAACTTCACTTTATATTGCCACTTGTGATATGGACTTTTATTATGCAGTCTGTCGCTTTTATTTCTTCCACATCACAAGATCGTATAAAGCTTATTTTCTCCACACTATTAAATCATACATATTTAGAGAGCAATTTTTTATTTCATACAACAATGACAACTTACTTGAAGGATCTTGCTCAATCCATAGGTAGGTATGGTGGACTCTCATGGCAAAACTGGGTTTAAGGATATTCGGAAGCACAAGTAGTATCTCTACTTGGTGCAAAGAATTTGGCTAGCATGAGGGGGAAAGGCAAGCTCAACATGTTGGATGATCCATGGCAATATACTTCATTTCGGATATAAGAAAACATAACCCATTACGTTGTCTTCCTTGTCCAACATGAACTTTTAGCATGTCATATTTTAATGAGTGCTCACAATCATAAAAGATGTCCAAGATAGTATATTTATATGTGAAAACCTCTTTCTTTATTACTTCCTATTAATTGCAACGATGACCAAAACTATGTTTGTCAACTCTCAACAACTTTTATTCATCATACTCTTTTATATGTGAAGTCATTACTCTCCACAAGATCAATATGATCTCTTTATTTCTTTTTATTCCTTCTTTTTCTTTTATTCCCTCAAGATCATAGCAAGGTAATCAAACCCTTAACTCAAAACTAATCTTTATTATATATAGCTCACGGACTCGATTACATAGAAGGATCATAAAGCAAAACTCAAAACTAGATCATACTAAAACTTTTATTCTACTAGATCAAGATATTACCAAGACGATCGAACTAAAAAGACGGTAAATATAGGAGTGTGATGGTGATACGATACCGGGGCACCTCCCCCAAGCTTGGCAGTTGCCAAGGGGAGTGCCCATACCCATGTGTTTATATCTCCTTCCTCTGAGGTGGTGATGATGGAGTTGTTGATGATGTAGGCTTGTCGTCCATCTTCCAAGGCATAGGCTCACCATCATAGAAGGATGATCAAGTCTCCGGAATCCTCAAATCTGCAGCCAAACTCATCATCTTGAATCTATATTCATACTCACAGTTTTGGTTTTGCAGGTCATAGATCTGGGCTTGGAGGTGCTCGATTTTTTTGTGAAGCTTGAAGATGGCCTCCCCAATATTCTTAGCATCCAGCTTGTGGTTGTTGGTGAACTCCGTGATCATTATGTGGTTGGCGTCGAGTCCACGTTCCACCATCTCCTGGCACTTGAAAACTTGTTGCTCCATTTCTTCGAGTCTTGTCTCCACGCTTCCGGTCCTCCTTGGTCCCTCAGCATCGCGGATGTGCAACAACCTCTCACTCATCTCAATGGTTTGAGGGTGTTGCAACACCTCCGCGAGGTAGGGGTTGATGACCTTCTTGAAGAACTTGTTCTTGGGGGCGCTTGGAGACGTCATGGTAATCTATATCTGTCAGAAAAACAGCTCGAAACAAAAACAGAGGATATTTGCGTGGTACGGTGGTCAAAACTTTTGAGAGATTATATAATGAATTTTTACCGACCAAAATAAGTATCGTGCAAGAAAATGGAGTCCGGAGAGCACACGAGGTGCCCACGAGGCAGGGGGCGCGCCCAGGGGGTAGGGCGCTCCCTCCACCCTCGTGGATGCCTCGTGTCCTTCCCGGACTACTTCTTATTTTCCTATTTTCTTAAATATTCCAAAACGGAGAAAAATTGCTATCAGAACAGTTTTGGAGTCAGTTTACTTACCGTACCACATACCTATTCCTTTTCGGAGTCTGAAACGTTCTAGAAAGTGTCCCTTATGTATTCCTCCGGGGTTACGGTTTCAATAACATTAGTTTCAACATTTATGGGATTACCTGAGATATAATGTTTGATTCTTTGACCATTCACCACCTTCCGATTTGTGCCTTCGAAGTTGTTGATTTTTATGGCACCGGAACGATAGACCTCCTCGATAACGTAAGGACCTTCCCATTTAGACATAAGTTTTCCTGCAAAAAATCTTAAACGAGAGTTGTATAGCAAAACATAATCACCTACATTAAACTCACACTTTTGTATCCTTTAATCATGCCATCTTTTAACTTTTTCTTTAAACAGTTTGGCATTCTCATAAGTGTGGGTTCTCCATTCATCACGTGAGCTAATGTCAAATAGTCTCTTCTCACCAGCAAGTTTGAAATCATAATTGAGATCTTTAATGGCCCAATATGCCTTATGTTCTAGTTCGAGAGGTAAGTGACATGCTTTCCCATATACCATTTTATACGGAGACATACCCATAGGATTTTTATATGCAGTTCTATAGGCCCATAATGCATCATCAAGTTTTTTGGACCAATTCTTTCTAGATCTATTAACAGTATTTTGCAAAATTAATTGATCTCTCTATTACTCAATTCTACTTGACCACTAGATTGTGGGTGGTATGGAGATGCAATTCTATGATTAACATCATACTTAGCAAGCATTTTACGAAAAGCACCATGAATAAAATGTGAACTACCATCAGTCATTAAATATCTAGGGACTCCAAACCTCGGGAAAATAACTTCTTTAAGCATCTTAATAGAGGTGTTATGATCAGCACTACTAGTTGGAATAGCTTCTACCCACTTAGTAACGTAATCAACAACAACTAAAACATGTGTGTACCCATTAGAGGAAGGAAACGGCCCCATATAATCAAAGCCCCAAACATCAGATGGTTCAATAACAAGCGAATAGTTCATAGGCATTTCTTGACGTCTACTAATATTACCAATTCTTTGGCATTCATCACAAGACAAGACAAACTTACGGGCATCTTTGAAGAGAGTAGACCAATAAAAACCTGATTGCAATACCTTATGTGCAGTTCTATCTCCAGGGTCGTGTCCTCCATAAGCCTCGGAGTGACACTTGCGTAGGATCTGTTCATGTTCATGCTCAGGTACACAACGTCTAATAACACCATCTACTCCTTCTTTATAAAGGTGTGGATCATCCTAGAAGTAATGTCTTAAATCATAGAAAAACTTTTTCTTTTGCTCGTATGTGAAACTAGGTGGTATAAATTTAGCAACAATGTAATTAGCATAATCATCATACCATGGAGTAGTGCGAGAAGCATTTATGATAGCTAATTGTTCATCAGGAAAGCTATCATCTATAGGTAGTGGGCCATCAAGAACATTCTCTAACCTAGATAAGTTGTCTGCAACGGGGTTCTCAGCTCCCTTTCTATCTATAATATGCAAATCAAATTCTTGTAGCAAGAGAACCCATCTAATAGGTCTAGGTTTAGCATATTTCATTTCCATAAGATATTTAATAGCAGCATGATCAGTGTGAACAGTTACTTTTGAATCAACAATATAAGGTCTGAACTTATCACAAGCAAATACAACCGCTAAAAATTATTTTTCAGTAGTAGCATAATTTCTCTGGGCACTGTCCAGAGTTTTACTAGCATATTGGATGACATTTAATTTCTTATCAACTCTTTGTCCTAGAACAACACCTACAGCAAAATCACTAGCATCACACATAATTTCAAAGGGTAAATTCCAATCAAGTGGCTGAACAATAGGTGCAGAAATCAAGGCTCTCTTAAGTATTTCAAATGCTTCTACATAATCATCATCAAATATAAAAGGAACATATTTTTGCAAGAGATTGGTCAGAGGCCTAGAAATTTTTGAGAAGTCTTTAAGGAACCTCCTATAAAAACCCACATGACCAAGGAAACTTCTTATACCTTTGATGTCCTTAGGACACGACATCTTTTCAATAGCGTCAACTTTAGCTTTATCAACTTCAATACCTCTTTCAGAAATTTTATGCCCCAAGACAATACCTTCATTAACCATAAAGTGGCACTTCTCCCAATTCAAGACAAGATTAGTTTCTTCACATCTCTGTGAAACTCGATCAAGGTTGCTTAAGCAATCATCAAAAGAAGTTCCATATACGGAGAAATCATCCATGAAAACCTCAACAATCTTTTCACAAAAATCAGAGAATATAGCCATCATGCATCTTTGAAAGGTAGCAGGTGCATTGCATAAACCAAAAGGCATACGTCTATAAGAAAAGGTACCAAAAGGGCAAGTAAAAGTGGTCTTTTCTTGATCCTCTTTTGACACAGGTATTTGAGAGAAACCATAATAACCATCTAGAAAGCAAAAATGTGTATGTTTGGGTAATCTTTCTAGCATTTGATCAATAAAAGGTAAAGCGTAATGATCCTTTTTAGTAGCTTTATTTAGTTTACGGAAATCAATTACCATTCTATAACCTGTAACAATTCTTTGTGGGATCAATTCATCTTTATCATTAGGAACAACAGTAATACCTCCCTTCTTAGGAACACAATGGACACGACTTACCCACTGACTATCAGCAACGGGATAAATTATACCTGCCTCCAGAAGCTTTAGTATTTCTTTTCTTACCACTTCTTTCATCTTAGGATTTAACCTTCGTTGGTGATCAACAACCGGTTTAGCGTCTTTCTTCAATTTTATTTTGTGTTGGCATAGAGTGGGACTAATGCCCTTAAGATCATCAAGAGTATATCCAATAGCAGCACGATGCTTCTTCAGAGTTTTCAATAATTTCTCTTCTTCCTTCTCTGAAAGGTTAGCACTAATAATAACAGGATATATCTTCTTTTCATCAAGATATGCATATTTAAGAGTATCAGGTAATGGTTTAAGCTCAAACACGGGATCACCCTTGGGTGGAGGAGGATCCCCTAGGATTTCAAAAGGCAAGTTGTGTTTCAAAATAGGTCCCTGTTTAAAGAATACTTCATCTATTTCCCTTCTTTCATTCATAAACATATCATTTTCATGGTCTAGCAAATATTGTTCTAAAGGATCATTAGGAGGCACGGCAATAGAAGCAAGACCAATAATTTCATCTTACTAGGCAATTCTTTATCGTGGGGTTGTCTACGAAATTTAGCGAAATTAAACTCATGCGACATATCCCCTAAACCAATAGTAACAACATCCTTTTTGCAATCTATCTTAGCATTATAGTATTCAAGAAGGGTCTACCAAATATAATGGGGCAAAAGTCATCTTGTGGGGAACCAAGAACAAGAAAATCAGCAGGATATTTAACTTTCCCACACAAGATTTCAACATCTCTAACAATCCCAACTGGTGAAATAGTGTCTCTATTGGCAAGTTTAATTGTAACATCAATTTCTTCTATCTCAGCAAGTGCAATATCATGCATAATTTGTTTGTATAAGGAATGAGGTATTGCACTTGCACTAGCCCCCATATCACACAAGCCATGATAACAATGATCTCCTATTTTAACAAAAACAACAGGCATGCCTACAACAGGTCTATGTTTATTTTTAATATCAGGTCTAGCAATTCTAGCAGCTTCATCACAGAAGTAAATAACATGCCCATCAATATTATCGGCCAAGAGATCTTTAACCATAGCAATACTAGGTTCAACTTTAATTTGCTCAGGGGGTGTAGGTGTTCTAGTATTACTCTTACGAACCACAGTTGAAGCTTTAGCATGATCCTTTATTCTAACAGGGAAAGGTGGTTTCTCAATATAAGCAGTAGGAACAATAGGATCAACATTATAAGTGATAGTCTTTTCTTCAACTTTAATAGGTGCAACTACTTTTACTTCAATGGGAGGATTATATTTAAACCACTTCTCCTTAGGGAGATCAACATGAGTAGCAAAGGATTCACAGAAAGAAGGTACTATCTCAGAGTCAATTCCATATTTAGTGCTAAATTCACGGAAAACATCGGTATCCATAAAAGATTTAACACAATCAAACTTAGGTGTTATACCTGGCTCCTTACCTTCGTCGAGATCCCAATCTTCAGAGTTGTGTTTAATTCTTTCCAATAAATCCCATTTGAATTCAATAGTCTTCATCATAAAAGAGCCAGTACAAGAAGTATCGAGCATGGAGCGATTATTGAGAGAAAGCCGAGCATAATTTTTTTGAATAATAATTTCTTTTGAGAGCACATGATTGGGGCATGAATATAACATTGACTTAAGCCTCCCCAAGCTTGAGCGATGCTTTCTCCTTCGCGAGGCCAAAAGTTATATATATAATTACGATCACGATGAACATGATGCATAGGATAAAACTTCTGATGAAATTCCAATTTCAATCGGTTGTAGTTACATGATCCCATATCATCACATAGCCTAAACCATGTCAATGCCTTTCCCTTCAAAGATAAAGGGAAGACCTTCTTCTTGATAACATCCTCGGGCATACCTGCAAGCTTAAATAATCCACAAACTTCATCCACATAGATTAGGTGTAAATCGGGATGTAATGTTCCATCACCTGTAAAAGGATTAGCTAGCAGTTTCTCTATCATACCCGAAGGAATTTCAAAGTAAACATTTTCAGTAGGTTCAGTAGGTTGAGGAGCAACTCTTTGCTCTACTGGTCGGGGTGAAGATACCCCGAACAAGCCCCTCAAAGGATTACTTTCCATAGTAACAAGTGACAGTAAATTTCAGCACACTATATAATTTTTTCCTTACCAAATTCCACTTACCAAAGGTGCTTCACTCCCTGGCAACGGCGCCAGAAAAGAGTCTTGATGACCCACAAGTATAGGGGGTCTATCGTAGCCCTTTTGATAAGTAAGTGTGTCGAACCCAACGAGGAGTAGAAGGAAATGACAAGCGGTTTTCAGTAAGGTATTCTCTGCAAGCACTGAAATTATCGGTAACAGATAGTTTGTGATAAGGTAATTTGTAACGGGTAACAAGTAACAAAAGTAAATAAGGTGTAGCAAGATGGCCCAATCCTTTTTGTAGCAAAGGACCAGCCTGGAAAAACTCTTATATAAAGGAAAGCGCTCCGAGGACACATGGGAATTATCGTCAAGCTAGTTTTCATCACGCTCATATGATTCGTGTTCGTTACTTTGATAATTTGATATGTGGGTGGACTGGTGCTTGGGTACTGCCCTTCCTTGGACAAGCATCCCACTTATGATTAACCCCTATTGCAAGCATCCACAACTACAAAAGAAGTATTAAGGTAAACCTAACCATAGCATGAAACATGTGGATCCAAATCAGCCCCTTACGAAGCAACGCATAAACTAGGGTTTAAGCTTCTGTCACTCTAGCAACCCATCATCTACTTATTACTTTCCAATGCCTTCCCCTAGGCCCAAACAATGGTGAAGTATCGTGTAGTCGACGTTCACATAACACCACTAGAGGAAAGACAACATACATCTCATCGAAATATCGAACGAATACCAAATTCACATGACTACTTATAGCAAGACTTCTCCCATGTCCTCAGGAACAAACGTAACTACTCACAAATCATATTCATGTTCATAATCAGAGGGGTATTAATATGCATAAAGGATCTAAACATATGATCTTCCACCAAATAAACCAACTAGCATCAACTACAAGGAGTAATCGACACTACTAGCAACCCACAGGTACCAATCTGAGGTTTTGAGACAAAGATTGGATAAAAGAGATGAACTAGGGGTTGAGATGAGATGGTGCTGGTGAAGATATTGATGGAGATGAGCCCCCTCCCGCTGAGAGGATCGATGGTGATGACGATGGTGATGATTTCCCCTCCCGGAGGGATGTTTCCCCGGCAGAACAGCTCCACCGAAGCCCTAGATTGGTTCTGCCCAGGTTCCGCCACGAGACGGCGGCGCTTCGTCCCGAAAGCTTCCTTCTGATTTTTTCTAGGGCGAAAGACTTCATATAGCAAAAGATGGGCACCGGAGGCCTGCCAGGGGGCCCACGAGACAGGGGGCGCGCCCCCACCCTTGTGAACAGGGTGTGGGCCCCCTCTGATGATTCTTTCGCCAGTATTTTTTAAAAATTCCAAAAAGTGCTCCCATGAAGTTTTAGGACTTTTGGAGTTGTGCAGAATAGGTCTCTAATATTTGCTCCTTATTCAGCCCAGAATTCCAGCTGCCGGCATTCTCCCTCTTCGTGTAAACCTTGTAAAATAAGAGAGAATATGCATAAGTATTGTGACATAATGTGTAGCAACAACCCATAATGCAATAAATAACGATATAAAAGCATGATGCAAAATGGACGTATCAGTCGCCTCCGCGAGATCCCCCACGCCCCTCTAGTAGTAGTAGTAGAATGTAGTATGTATGATCATGTAGTATGTGATGAACTAGTGTGGTTGCAATTTCTCGCGTGAAAGATTTTTTTTTCAATTATACAGTTTCATATACAGGGTCTACTCTGCCGCGCACGATTTCGACCCGCAAAACATATGTTTGTTGAACTGTAAATGCCTTATGCAGGTCGAAATTATACGGGGTCTGCTAGAGATGCTCTCAGACTGGGAGTCTTCCTCGGATGTTGGCTTGCTATCTCCAGTCTCCTCGGACGGCTCCCACTCGCTCCAGGAGCCTGGGCTCGGGGCTTCCAAAATAGTGGGTAGCCCCGCGTATTCGTCGTGGTTGGTGAGGGAGATCATCTCGTACTCTGCTCTCATCATCTCCGAGCGAGATGTCGTCGACCAGGTTGGTGCTGTCGTCGGAATATGAGCCATCGATGACGCATTCATCTGGTGTGTGCTTTATGAAGCAGTTGCTGCAAACCATTGCGCCGAGGTGCGAGGTCGGGGTGGGCTGGTGGAGATGTGTGAGGTCACCGCAATGTCCCGCAAGCTGCCTGGGTGGGAGGTGCCTTGGATCTCCACAGAGTGCTAGCCTCTGGATGATTCCTTGAAAGCGTGAGTCTCTTTATTTGGCCATAGGAACTGCGCCGCAGGGCACGGGAAGAAAATGTGGTTGCAATCTTCCGGTACCAAGAAAATGGGACAGAGACCGTCTCCAGGGCCATTGCGCTTACGCACCTCGGTGCCCGAGGGCAGACGACCTTTGACCCATTGCCAGAGGAATATGCGGATTTTCAAGGGGAGTTTGATCTCCCATATCACAGAGAGCTCGATAGGCCCGGGGGTGGGCACAATTGCCCGGTAAAGGGACTTAGTAGAGAATCTGCCATTGGGCTCAAGGTGCCAGGTTAGCGAGTCGGGCTCAAGGGAGGGGTGTGTAAGGCAATACACTCAAGCATCTCCTCCCACTGAGCGATCTCCACCATCCCAAAGGTACAGCGGAAGACAATAACGCCTATGTCAGCCAATGCCACGCCCACCGAAAGTTGCGGGCGGGCGCATATGAAGAATAACGCGTAGAATCGCTCCGCAAATGGTCTAGTTCTGGCCCATCTATTGAGCCAGAGCAGGGTACCGGAGCCAGTACCCACTGTAATGGAGGTCCCAATTCGTAAGACCGGCATCAGCTGGATCACCAATTGCCAAAATTGGGACCCTCCAGATCTAGAAGCGAACGCCAGAGGCTACCCTCTAAGGTACTTCGTGCGGATAATCTCCAGCCACAGTCCACCTTCGCCAGTCTGAATGCACCAAAGCCATTTGGAGAGGAGGGCAATATTCATCCGCTTAGATAAAATGACCCCAAGGCCGCCCTGATCCTTGGGCTTGCAACTTTCATACCACTTAACCATATGGTACTTCTGTTTATTATTCTCTCCGGCCCAGAAGAATCTAGAGAGAAGTTTAGTGACCTCTTGATGAAGGGATTTATGTAAACTATAAAATCCCATAACGTACTCCCTCCGTTCCAAATTACTCGTCGCAGAAATGAATGTACATCTTGTACATTCATTTCTGCGACGAGTAATTTGGAACGGAGGGAGTACATCAAGAGGCTAACAAGGAAGGAGTTCATGAGAACTACCCGAGCGGCCTTGGAGAGCCACCTCCCTTGCCAAGGTTCCATCCTTGGTTGGAGCTTGAAAATTATTGGGCGGAAGTCTTTTTCCTGAAGACGGACATCGCTAATCGGCATGCCGAGGTAAGTAGTTGGGAAGGATCCCAAGCCACAGTTTAAGCGATTGTCAATTCGCTGGGCCTCCTCCTCAGAATACCCAAGCACCATCACCTCGCTCTTAGCGAAGTTGATCATGAGATCCGACATCTCCTCAAAGCCGAGGAGGAGGAGCATATGTGTGTTTATGACGTATGACACTTGCCGGAACTCGCTATGTTTTCTGTCTGTACTAATCGAGTTCTTTCTGCACGAGCTGCAGGCACACGATATCTGCCGCCTACGCCTGCTTCCTGCTTCCTACGAGCTGTGGGCAGCCTCGCCGAAGGGAAGTACGCCGATTTCGTGGTCCTGCCGTCCACCTCGTGGCGCGAGTTTGCCGACGACATCCCGGGGCACGTCCTGGCGACATATGTGAACGGCAAGCAGGCCTATCCGTAGCCCCGCTCACTGCGACGGCGCCAGGGCCGGTCCGGATTCAGATAGAAGACGCACATATGTTAATTAGCACCAACCATTTGTTGGTTAAAATTCTGGAATTACTTGTCATAGTACCAATCTTATTTATTGATACTGTTGTGACATGAGGATTATTATGTTGGATCCAGATATTTTTTGTACATACATTACGAACGGAAAGCTTATATGACTGGCGGTGTGATGATGCGCGCCCAATTTTAAATTCCAGCGTTGAACCCTTTCAACTCCGGCTGAATTTGTCTCATCGCGCGACCGGCCGGTCCACAGCTACCATTGCTTTCCTTTAGCCTAGTTTGAAATGTTCGTGGTGGTTGGTCCGTGGATGGACTCACTCCATCGGCCGGAGGAACGGCCGACGACTACGACTGACGGACTACCGCGGCTGAAGCCTGAAACTACCTGGCCAGCCATTGGCGCCCCACGAAACTGCCCCCGCTGCTTGGCGGCATGGTAAGGAGGAAACCTGATCATAGGCAGCACGGACCGATGACGCGGCCCAAAATACACAGGCCGGGCCGGGTCGGGCTTGCTTCTCACGCTGGGCTCGGGTTTGTTTTAATGCAAAGAGAGCCTAACGACCCGAGTTTAATTCTTAGAATTAACAGGTGATGCACAGGGGTTTTTCTCCATTTATTGAGGATCAAGTTTGGTCTGTCGAGGATCCACGCATCAAAAAATATCTTGATACTTATTTAAAAAATTCTGAGGACCATGTTTATCTTGGTACTCATACTAAAATGGCCGTATGCATCCCTAGTTGGTGCAGAGGCCGGGGAAGTGAAATTCTCCCCAATAAACAGATACTGGACGTCCCCCGTGCCGCTCCCGCGAGCTGCCCGGGCGGAACCCTAGATCGCCGCCGCTCCCCTCTCTCGCCTTCCTTCTCCCTCACGGTCGCCAGGGGACGCCGCCGGGCAAAGCCCGTGCGTGCGTCGGCGGCGGCGGGGCTCCCTCCCTCCTCGCGAGGCTCCTGGGCGGCGCGGGCCGGCCGGCCCTCGCGGCGGCACTCGGCTCGGCGGCAGGTCGGGACGCCGGCGGATCTGCGGGGCTCCCCTTTGGTGGCGCTGCGGCGATGGCGGCAGCGTGGTCTGCGCGGGGCGGCGAGGCGCGGGCTCCTCCTCCTCCCGATCTGATGGCGCCGCGGTGGCGCCGGCGCTCGGGCGTGCGGCGGGGTCCGCGAGGGTGGTCGGCGCGCGACGTCTTCCTCCCCGATCTGATGGCTCCACGGTGGCGCCAGTGCTCGGGCGGCGGTTGGCTTCGGCAAGCAGTGGCGGGCGTTGGGCTCTCGGCGGCGCTCCGGCGTGTGCAGGCGGCGGCGGTCCCTGTGCGCGGTCGGCGGCTCCGTCTCTGACCCGGACGGCGCGGGGGATGGCAGCGGCCTGGCGTGGCCGGCGATCTGGATGCGGTGGTGCCGGCGGCTAGCTGATCTGCCGGTACTCCAGGGTCTGCCTGGTGGTGCTGGTGGTGACGGCGGCCCGTGCACGAGAGTTGGATCCCTTCGAACTGATCTGGGTGAAACTTGCCTTCGGCTTCTGCTAAGGCCGGCGGTGGCGGCACTATCTGCGTCGTTCCCTTCTTGAAGGCATCGCCGTGGAGAAGTTCAAGGCCACTCTCTGCTACCTCCGGGGGAAACCCTAGATCGGATGATTGGATGACGGTGGCGCTCTGGTGTCGTTCCTCCTTGGGGACGTCATTCTTGGAGGTACACACGTGATCGAGGGACCAGAGGACGGATTCTTTGGTGGAGCGGTGCTTCATCCTACACACTGATGGCGACGGATCTTGACGGCGTGGCGCAGTGCAGATTTGGAGTTCGTTGTGGGAGGATGGACTCATGCAGGAGGACGACGCTGTCGGGCGTCGTGGTGGCGTCGATGGCAAAAAGGCCTGGCACGGTACATGCAACAGTACAACTCTGAAGATGGATTGGTGGCAGGTGGCTGCGGCGGCCTCATACCCAGCAGGCATCCTGTTTGAGGAGTGCGCCGGACTGGTAGGTTCCCCATACCCGGCAGGCGTCCTGGTTGGGACCTCAGGTCTTAGATGATTAGGTTTGACTGCGATGTCTGTTTGGTATTAGGCCCAGACTATCTGCGCCCCTTCATTAATTGAATAGGTGTAGCGACAGTGGTTGCTTAGACGGTGGCTTTAGTCTTGCTGTTGTATGGCTTTATAAGGTCTTGTGATAATAATTAATAAAGTGGCCGTATGCATCTTCTAAATACAGAGGCCGGGGGTCCATCCTCCTTTTCTAAAAAAAAGTATATTCAGGCTAAGCTTGGGCTTTCGTCTTTGCACTGGGCTTGCCCATAACAACACTGAGAAACAACATTCGGGCTGGGCTTTTAGGCTTCAGGCCTATGTCCGGCTGGGGGTCGGCCTTGAGAAAGTGTGTCTTCTGGGCTTCGAGCGGGGCTTGGGCTTGAAGTTTGGGGTTCGGGCTTTTTGAAGCCCGGCCCAAAACCTGTTTCTGCCCGACCTGATATTGATCAGGTTTACTAAGAAGTTGGACAAGAAAAGCTTGGCCGAAAGTAACCTTAGCTTCGCCACCTGAAGGCATCTTGAACAGATCCTCATCCCTGAATAAAACATATATTGAAAAAGTTTGAAAAAACAAAATAGCTCCAGTAAATCCCCAGAATGTGAAATTAATTGGGGACCCATAGTATTCGGTCTACTTCTCAATTATTAAGGAGAAAACGAACTTCCCATAAACCTTTCCTAATACATGGCACGGGAAGCAAACACATGAATTTTCACTCTCGTCTGCATGACGGGCGGTCAGCTGCGGCCCCGCCGCCCCGGTAGCTTCTCCATGCCGTAGCGGCCGACCCCCAGCCGCCCCGGCTGCCTCTCCTCTCAATCCCATCATGGCGGCCGCCTCTTGGACGCGTGTCCCCACGCACGCAGGTCAAATGACCGCCGTCTCTCGGTTTTCGCCTCCGGACTTTTCGAGCTCAGGAGACCTCCACCAACCTTCCACCTCTTCCTCTCTTGCGTCACCTCTGGACGCCCGCAAGGTGTTATATGAATTTCCTCACCCATCTTTTATCTCCCAAATAATTGTCATCGAAATTGTAGATGCTTATTTTGTAGATGAACCTTTTGTCGAGTTGTTTTTCGAGAATCATCGTTGGATGAGATGATGACCTGGATACGGTGATTGCTTTACGTATGCAGACACGGTGGCAAACAAGAAGCCAAAGCATGAAGATTCCGTGCCTGGGCATATTGTAGTTCATTGAAACAAGCAAGTCGGTCATGATAAGCTTATGGAGGACTATTTTGGAGAGAATGTGGCGTTTGGGCATAAATATTTCAGGAGAAGGTTCCGAATGTTGAAGGATTTGTTCTTGCTCATTTTGAAAGCATCGGTTGCATGCATTGAAAGTGAGAGAATTGCCCTACAATATTGCACAAACAATTTAAAGGAAAAGGTAAAGATGCAACCATAATTCTAGAAGCCGTGGCATCAAATGACCTTAAATTTGGCATTCATATTTTGGTTTGCAAGGATCTCACATTGACCGGAATGTTTTGCAAAGATCTCATTTGTTTTCAAGGCTTTAAGTTGGGGAGGCACCATCGGTGAACTTTGAAGTCAATGGGATCCATACAATATGGGCTACTATCTGCTATTGGCATATATCCTTCATGGTCTATGTTTGTGAAAACAATATCAAACGCTCAAGGTAACATGAGAGTTCATTTTGCGAGGGGTCGAGAAGCACGTAGAAAGGATGTCGAGCGACCATTTGGGGTTCTGCATGTTCTTTTTCCCATCGTTGGTGGCCATGCAAGATTTAGACACCAAAGTATTTGTGACGCATCATGACCGCATGCGTGATCCTACATAACAATGATCATAGAGGATGAGCGATGAGAGCTGCAAGACATTCGTTATGAGAAGATCGAAAATTTATTAAAATGCATCAACGGATCGAAACCAAACGGCGTGACGATCTTGTTGAGTATTTGTGGGCTGTCCTTGGTCAATAGACTTCTTTATAAATTGTTTTACTTTGAATGATTTGGATCAATTTTTATGTTTGCTTTATATAGATTGGGCCATCTGTTATGTTCAAATTTGCATTTGAATATTCAAATATACATTCATCAATTCTAGATCTAAAATGATGTTCAATTACGTGTGCCCAAAATATAATTATTTGAATAATTATGTTGATAGAATAAATATAGACATGCATATACCATTTGTATACAAGTTTGAAAAGAAATAGAAAAAATATTATGTAGATTTGTTGGAATCTGCTATAAAGACATTTCTTAAACTATTAGTAATGCTACACACACATGGGATGGTTCTTACGGATTCAATGGAATGTGATTAGGTGGACGTTTCTGATTGAAGATTAGGAGGAAGGCGGGGGCCACCCCATGAGAATAGGGGAAGATTAATTAACGTTGTTGATCCCGTGAGATGTCCGTAACTATCCGTGCGTCTAGGATTATTTGCACACCTTCAGAAACCATTTATTGAAAGAGTTCTACGGGATAAGCTGGAGATGCTCTTGCTTGCTGTCACCGTCGACTGATTTATCCGTAGTAGCAGTTGGTTAGGGATGTGCTTGCCACTTGGTGTTTCTGGAAGCACCATTGTTTCCGATTTTGCGGTGCAGACATGTAGTGGGCTGGTCAAACGGTCCACTTTGCTTGTGTCTTCTTCCTAAGAGCAGTTCGGCAACGTCATGCAAAAACAAATACTACTAACATGCCTATTCTTTTTAGAACAAATGTATGACTTGTCCTCGCATAAAACGGGGGAACAAATGTATAACATGTAGGCGCCCAAATCAGAGAACAACAAGGCTGCACGCCCATAGTTTTGCCTGCGTTGAAAGCTGACTGGTGCGTAGGAGTAGTTCAGCGAGAACAGTCAGCAACAAGATTAGTTGAGCAGAACATAGACCATGGTAGGATGCCGGACCGTGGATCGGCTATGGAAAACCAATGTTTAGAATCCTACTTGAGGTGCATGACCTTTGAAGAACCCAGAAAATGGTGCTTATGGTTGCCACTAGCTGAGTGGTGGTATAACACCACTTACCACACAACCACTAAATTTACCCCCCACCAATGATAAATGAAATAGCTGTGCCTGGACCTACAGATGCTGATGCCCTAGATTTTCTAAGAGAAAAACAGCACATGGTTTCCATTCTCAAGGAACACCTAGCACAAGCTCAAGCTCGGATGAAGAAATATGCTGACAAGAAACGCCTTGAGGACTTTTGAAGTGGGAGATATGGTTTATCTACGGATGCAGCCCTACCGAATGGCTGCCTTCGGCATTCGACAAGCCATGAAGCTGACAACTAAGTTCTATGGCCCCTATCGTATCTGACAGAAAATTGGCCATGTAGCATACAAGCTCCAACTTCCCCAGCACATTGGCATTCATCCGGTCTTCCACATCAGTCAGTTGAAAAACCACCTGGGCGCACATGCTGTCCCGAGCAAAAATCTTCCATTAGTGGACAGTACAGGCAAGATTAAAACAGAACCACTAGCGGTGTTGGAAACTCGCTCATTACCACGCAATGGCGTCCTGATCACCCAATGGTTGATCGATTGGGAAAATCTCAAACCTGAAGAAGCGACGTGGGAGGATGCCAACTTCATCAAACAAACCTTCCCCGACTTCTTTGCCAGCACGCTCAAAAGTTGGTTCCCAGAGAAGTATACTTGAGGACAAGTATGTTCTCAGAGGGGAGCATTCTCAGCTACCAGAAGAATAGCTGCAGCACTGTTCGTGAGATTCAGTTATCGGCTTCAGTATCGGTGTACCGATTCGACCCAGTCAAGGCAATCCAACGGTGAACGACGACGAGCTCGCGATGGAGGGCCATGATGGACTGATGCCCTGTTTGACTGTTTACTGTTGTTTTCTTCAGAAAAGTGCTACTCACTTTCTTCTTTCCAGCTAGCGAGTGACCGGCCATATAAGCGCCTGCGTGCGTGAGGTCGGGCATCAATCATTTTATCCCCAACTATTGTAACCCTAGTTTTCTAGAGAAAGTAGAAATCCTCCATTAATAGAAGGGGTCTCCGCTATCGGGAGTTCATCTTTGTTCAAGATTTGATTACACAGTAGCTTAGTTCTGTCAATCCATGTCGGGATTTGACAATTGGTATCAGTAGCAAGCGGTCCTTGGCGGCGCGGTGACGGAGAGGACCCTGGCGGCGGCAGACAGTTCACGTGCAGACAGGCAGTTGAGGTACGCTTGCCGGTGAGATCCACGCTCCCGGAAGTAAAATCCCGTGACCCAAGCCTGTTGGTGCACGAGTGGCGGCAGGGATTCGGGATCCGACGAGGGTTCACTAGTAGGAAAAGGGGCTTTTACCCTAGTTTGTAAGGGCCTTTTGTCCCGGTTTTCGAACCGGGACTAAAGGGTCGTTACTAAAGCCCTAACCCTTTAGTCCCGGTTCTTACACGAACCGGGACATAAGGTCCTCCACGTGGCCGCTGCTGCCAGCCCAGGCAGGGGGGCCTTTGGTCCCGGTTGGTGACACCAACCGGGACAAAAGGCCCGGTTGGTGCCACCAACCGGGACCAATAGGCAGGGCCTTTTGTCCCGGTTGGTGTCACCAACCGGGACCAATAGGCATCCACGCGTCAGCATTTCAGGGGCTGGGGTTTTTGTTTTTTGTTTTGAAAGGGGGGGGGGGTTGGGGGGTTTTGGGGGGTTAATTTAGGTGTTTCATATATTGTCTTAGCTAGCTAATTAATAGAGAGAAGTGTCCTCTCTTATCTCCGTGCTTGGTCGACGCTACGTACTATATACGTATGGAGAGGACTAGACACACTAGCTAGTAAGAAAATGAAGGAAACAGAAGATCGTCATGAACATATGCATACAGAGAGAAGTGATATCGACCACCTCTCCTTCTCCGAGAGATTGGTCGAACAACAAGTTCTCGTATATCTATCTGACACTACCGGCTACATATATACAATAATTATCTCTTACAATATAATCTCCTAATTAAATTGTAAGAACACAGGGTCCACATAGTATTCTTCGGTTTCAGCGATCACGTGGTCAAGGAAGAATGCCGCCAATTCCTCTTGAATTGCTCGCATACGATCTGGTGCTAGGAGTTCATCCCGCATCTGAAACATCTAATTTGAAGAAGGGGGTCAATACATATACATATATATATATATATATATATATATATATATGTATTGAATAAATGAAACTCGACACAAATGATGGTAATAAAATAAAATTGTGAATATTATTGCTTACGCACTTCATATTGTTCGTCAGAGTAGCCCCGCTCACAGGTCGTGTGGCGGATAGACTCGCAAACGTAGTATCCACAGAAATCATTCCCTTGTTCCTGCCACAACCACTTTACAAGAAATAGAGGTCAATCTAACTGATAAGCAAGCATGCTAAATGGTATTGATGAAACTAGCGCTTGAATCACTAGGAGATGTGCGGAACATGCTACTATAGTACTTACTTTCGGGTGTCTAAATTGCAGCTTCTTCGGCAGTCCCGGAGCTTTTGTGGTGAATTTTCTCCAAACCCTGCCAGACAAAGAAAACAATTACTTGATATCAGGAAATGAACAAAGTTGCTGATATGGTGGATAATGATCGATTTAACTTACTTCTCGAGCATTTGAGTCATGTCCGCATAGTCCTGGGGATCTTTTCGTCTCGAGTCTAAGACGGTTACTACTCCCTGCTCAAGCTTAATCTCTAGGAGAATATAGTGGAAGCTGCGCATGCATGCATAAGTCATCAATTACATTACCATAACCTGAACTAATAAGGGAAACCGAATATGCACAAGACAGTAACACTCACTTGAAGTTGTAAGGAAAGAGTATTATATCTTTGTTTTGATTTAATACCAACGATCGTAGCAAGTTGGCCTCGGCTTCTTTGGCATGTTTTTCAACCGTATATGCATCTATGAGATTTGTGTTAATGAACCCAATATCACCGATTTGTCTTTTCTTCAATTCGGCGATCTTCAATCTGCATAATATAGTGAGGATAATTATAAATACATGCAATGAAAGAGCTGACCTATATAGAGAGAGACTTAATGACAGAAGTAGTACTACTTACAGACAGTAGCAAGTGATCGTTGATTTATCGAGGGCCTTTTGATTGAAAAACTGGAAGAACTCCTCAAATGGAACATTCAACAGTTCAATTCCAACGAGGTCATGCTCCGGTTTAACTCTCAGCGTCAAAGTATTCATCCCATCAGACTCTCTGCAGGTTTTCATGTACCAATCATGTAATCTTCGCATCATCGTTGTTAGAGATCTTTCATCTTTGACGAGAGGGTTCCCGTAATGGCATTTGTGTTCGTCCACCTCCATGATTTCATAATGTACATCATCGGGCAGGTAATCTCCAAGATTGCTATAACCGGCCACCATCCTCGGATCATTAGCGACGATGTCTTTAGACACCTTGAGCGGGGGGCACGATTGGTTCGCTTGTTCGCCGAGCTGGGCAATTTTTTTCCCAGCTCGTCGTTCTTTTAACCTTTGATCACTGACAGTACTTCCCGACCGCTCCGCTTCGACAAATGTCTTTGCAATAATGCGCTCATAGTTGCCTTTCGGCGGAGACTTTGGTGGTTTTGTCAGGGCAGCCAGAGTGCGCTTCGCTTTCACCGGATCTACCTTCTCCTCCGGAGGTGGATGTTTCTTTGCTTTCACCCCTTCAAAGAAGTTCTTCACTTCGGCTCGCACGATCTTCGCGTTCTCCTCCTCGGTCCTCTCGTATGGTAACTTCTCTGGAGTCTTCAGAGAAGGACCGAATCTGTATTGCCTCCCGCCTCTGGCAGCTGTACTGCTAGACGCCGGCAGAGCAGACGGAGCGGCTGCGGCTGTCTTCTTTCCTTGCTTACGAGGCGGAGGAGAAGGACTACGACGCGCCGGAGCAGCCGGAGCGGCGGCGGGTCTCTTCCGCCCTTGCTGACGAGGCGGAGAAGGAGGAGGCTGGCTGCTCTGGCACGCCGGCGCGGGCGGAGAAGGAGGCGGAGTGCCGCCACGCGCCGGAGAAGGAGGCTGATGAGTGCCCTGATCACTCGCCGGAGGAGGAGGCGGGAGTGCCGCCACGCGCCGGAGAAGGAGGCTGAGTGCCCTGATCACTCGCCGGAGGAGGAGGCGGCGGCGGAGTGCCCTTACTCGCCGGAGGCGTCCAGTTCGGAAGGTTAATGAGCTCCTTCCGCCATAGGCACGGAGTCTTCAGAGCTAAACCCAGCCGAGTCTCCCCTTCACCGGTAGGGTGGTCAAGCTGGAGGTCCTCAAATCCCTCCGTTATTTCATCCACCATCACCCTAGCATATCCTTCTGGAATCGGCCGGCAGTGGTAGGTTGCGCCGGGTTCAGGAGGTAAAACAGAGCCAACAGCCGCCTTGACTTTGAAGTTCTGCCATTCCGCCATAAGGTGGCAATGTTGAGACTCCGTGATAGCATCCACGGGGTAGCTAGCAGGAGCCGTCAAGACATGCTCCAGCTGAAGCAGCTCAGTGGAAGCCACGCTGCTTCTCCGCTGAGATGGCGAGGTAGCTTCGGGGGTAGTTTCGGCATGTCGATTGCCGTCTCATTCCTCTAGCGCTTGAACCCTTTCTTGCAGCTTTTGAATTTGGGTCTGCTCCATTTTTTTCCTCCTCTCCTGGCTTTTGTAACCGCCTGCATCCGGAAAACCAGCCTTCCACGGAACGGAGCCTGGCGTGCCTCGTGTCCGTCCAGGGTGCTCAGGATTCCCGAGGGCCATTGTGAGCTCGTCGTTCTCTCTGTCTGGAACGAACGTCCCTTCCTGCGCTGCATCGATATATTGCTGAATCTTCTTGACTGGTATTCTCAAAAGCTCGTTCGTCCAAACGCACCTCCCTGATACAGGGTCCAAGGTTCCGCCAGCCCCGAAGAACCAAGTCCGGCAACGGTCTGTCCAGTTCATTGTCTGTGGTTCGATCCCTTTTTCAAGCAGATCATTCTCAGCCTTGGCCCACTTAGGCCGGGCTTTGAGGTAGCCACCTGACCCCGTGCGATGGTGAAGCTTCTTCTTCGCAGCATTCTTCTTGTTTGTCGCTGACATCTTCTTACTCTTTTCCGATGTCTTGTGGGCCACAAATGCGGGCCAGTGATCTCTGATCTTCTCATACCGGCCGATGAATTCTGGTGTCTCTTCTTTGTCGACAAACGTTTTCAGCTCATTCTTCCACCTCCTGAATAGGTCTGCCATCTTCTTAAGAGCATGAGACTTGATTAATTGCTCTTTAACTGGCTTCTCCGGATCCTCCTCTGGCGGTAGGGTGAAATTTGCCTTCAGCTCAGTCCAAAGATCATCTTTCTGCATATCATTGACATAAGACACCTCAGGGTCTTCCTTCTTAGGCTTATACCATTGCTGGATGCTGATCGGGATCTTGTCCCTAACTAGAACCCCGCACTGAGCAGCAAATGCATCCTTTGTCCGGATGGGTTCAATCGGTTGGCCGTCGCGCGCGATTGCTGTGATCTCAAACCTTTCATCCGAGCGCAACTTTCTCTTCGGGCCTCGTCTCTTTACCGAAGTTGTGCTCGATCCGGAGGGCTAGAAAAAAGAAGAAAGACGAGTGTTAATTAATATGTGTACATACCAAAACAATGAATGCATCAATTAGCTAGTCAGCACAGGCTTAACTAATATATTTACCTGGCCGGACTCTGTTCGGTCACCGGAGCCGTCACCACGGGCTCCTTCTTGCACCAGCATTGGGTCACCGGAGCCATCATAATCATGTCTTTCCTCCTCCACTCTTCGATCACCGTAGCCTGCTTCTTCACCCTGTTCTTCCAGACCATCATTGTCGTTAAGATACGACAAGATATCACCTCCGGCTAAGATTATGTCCCCCAACACCTCTTCTGCTTGCTCGTCTCGTCCGTGCTCCATTGTTTCTGCAAATATTACAACATGGCAATTATTACACAAACATGACAGCAGGTGGATATATTAGTGCAAACGTAGACCTAGCTTATTCCGGGTTTGGGGTGGCCTCGGCAACGCTTCAAGGGTAGGGGCGCGGCGGGAGGGGGTAGGAGACCGACATCGTTTTTTTCTAGGGTTTGGGTGTCCTCGAGAGTTTTGGTCGAGCGAGAGGGCCGGGGGTGCTCCCGTGGTATAAGTTATCACGGTCGAGAGGGGGTATAAATATCGACCGTCCATCATGTCGAAGTTATCTGGGAGGGAGTTATATATATCGACAACGACGACATAAATACATGGGAAAATAATGTTATCGGGGAGGGGGTATATCGACCCCCCCCCCACGTGTTGAAGTTATCGGGAGGGGGTTATATCGACAACGACGACATACGTACATGGGAAAATAATATTATCGGGGAGGGGGTATATCGACCCCCCCTCGTGTTGAAGTTATCGGGAGAGGGGTATATCGACGACGACAGACCCGATAAAACATAAGAAAACGAAGAAGAAATAAAAAGAGGAGAAGAAGAAAGGAATAGAGGAGAAGATCGAAGAAAAAAAAGAAGAAAAAAAAGAGGAGAAGAAGAAAGGAATAGAGGAGAGAAGAAGAAAAAATAGATTTTTTCTATTTTTTCTTCTTCTATTCCTTTCTTCTTCTCCTCTTCTTTTTCTTCTTTTTTCCTCTTCTTATTTATTTCTCCTCTTCTTCCTCTCCTCTTCTTCTCCTTTCTTCCTCTTCTTATTTTCCTTTTTCCTCTCATTCATAAAAAAATGTTCAAATAGAAAATTTCGAAAAAAGTAAAGGTTTTGCCTAATGCATTGTTCATACGAATATACAAACATTTGCATATTCTACAATAATTAATATCACCAAAAAAATCTATGAACAGAAAAAATCCTAACTTTTCTAAAAATCTATCTTTTGCATATATACATGAACAAATATATACACAGAGAACATATATACATTTTTATAAAAATGCAAAAAAAAGACAGGGAGGAAGGGGGCAGTGCCGGCCCTGACCAAGGCGACGGCGACGCGTCGGGGCAGGGGCAGAGGCGACAGCGGCGTGGTCGGGGCAGGGGCAGAGGCGACGGCGGCGTGGTCGGGGCAGGGCGAGGCAGAGGCGACGGCGGCGTGGTCGGGGCAGCTGGGGCGACGACAACGTGGTCGGGGCAGGGGCGCGCGGCGTGGTCGGGGCGGGCCGCCGGCGGCGTGCTCGGGGAAGGGGCGGCTGCGCGTCGACGAGGCAGCAGAGGGCGGCGACGGCGTCAACGGGGCGAGCTCGGGCAGCCTGGCGGCGTCGTCGGGGCGGGTGAACTGATGCAGAGATGAATCTGAAAAACGCTAAGTGTTTTCTTATATACTCAGAGCATTGGTCCCGGTTCGTGGCACCAACCGGGACCAATGCCCCCCTTTAGTCCCGGTTGGTGCCACCAACCGGGACCAAAGGCCTCTTTTCAGCAGCCCAAAGGGCGGGAAGCGGCGGCCTTTGGTCCCGGTTGGTGCCACCAACCGGGACTAAAGGGGCGGCATTGGTCCCGGTTGGTGGTCCCACGAACCGGGACCAATGCCCCCCTTTAGTCCCGGTTGGTGGCACCAACCGGGACCAAAGGCCTTGTGCTGCCCCGCGTCAAAAGTTTAGTCCCACCTCGCTAGTTGAGAGAGCTCGAGAGTGGTTTATAAGCGCTGCTGCGCCCACCCTCTCGAGCTCCTCCCAACTGCAGGCTTTCGGGCCTAACCATACACTATGTGCCTGTGGGGCCAACTGGGCCACGTGCGGGCCTGAATCCTGGCCCATGGTTGGGTTTCTAGTCGCATTCAGGCCGTGGTGGCCCAGTAGATGGCACTTTTTTTCTTTGTTGCTTTATTTATTTTATTTTGTTTCTACTTACAACAAAATACTTACTGTTGCTATTTTTATTTATTTTATTAAAGTTTATTTTTAATTCTTTTTGCTTTTAGGTCACAAAAATTATAAACTTTCTGTTAGTGCCATTAGTTTTCAAATTTGAATAGTTTAAATTTGAATTCTTTGAAATTTGTGTGAATCACTAGTTTGTGATTAACTTTACTATAAAAATAGATTTTGGAGTGATTCTTTTTCCTGCTATTTAATATTACTGTGTTTTATGATTCTATTCAAAAACAGATTTTGTTATTTTAGTTTCTAACAAAAAAAATCTTTATGATAATGCTTTTTGCTATTAAAGTTTCTAACAAAAACATTCTTTATGAATATTCCTTTTGCTATTGGAGTTTTATTAAAGCTTTTTAGTTGATTCTTTTGTGTGTTCAAAATGCACCATTCAAAGCCACATCATCAATTTTCAACCCTTTCTGACTTCATTTGTTATTTTTCATGCATTTACTGATTTTCATGAGCTATATGACCGTGAAATTGAAAAGCACTACAAATGAACTCTGAAAAGGTTGAAAGTTGGCATGGTGTCATCATTTCACCCACATAGCATGTGCTAAAAAGTTGAGAGGGTTACGGCAAAAACTGGATGCACTTCGTGTACAAAATGGACAATCTCTTCCGAAGTATCAGGGTTTCGAACGAAAACTCATCAGTTACAAAGGGATTTCATTTTTTGAACTTATTTGAACTCCAGACTTTTTGTGTGTTCAAAATGCACCATTCAAAGCTACATCATCAATTTTCAACCCTTTCTGACTTCATTTGTTATTTTTCATGCATTTACTGATTTTCATGAGCTATATGACCGTGAAATTGAAAAGCACTACAAATGAACTCTGAAAAGGTTGAAAGTTGGCATGGTGTCATCATTTCACCCACATAGCATGTGCTAAAAGTTGAGAGGGTTACGGTAAAAATGGATGCACTTCGTGTACAAAATGGACAATCTCTTTCGAAGTATCAGGATTTCTGACGAAAACTCATCTATTACAACAGGCATTTCAAATGAACTACAAAAAGCATGAAAGTTGGCATGGTATCATCATAATAGTTGCGGGAGAAAGTCTTCACTTTTTCTTCGCTTGTGTCATTTGCTTATTGCGCCGTAACCATGGATAATCTTCATCGTTTATCAGGATGCTTGGGTCAGCCTTGACTTTGAAGGGAGGAATTTCATGAAACTTTTCATAATCTTCAGACATGTCTGTCTTGCCCTCCACTCCCACAATGTCCCTTTTTCCTGAAAAAACTATGTGGCGCTTTGGCTCATCGTATGATGTATTCGCTTCCTTATCTTTTCTTTTTCTCGGTCTGGTAGACATGTCCTTACATAGATAACCTGTGCCATATCATTGGCTAGGACGAATGGTTCGTCAGTGTACCCAAGATTGTCCAGATCCGCTGTTGTCATTCCGTACTGTGGGTCTACCTGTACCCCGCCTCCTGACAGATTGACCCATTTGCACTTAAACAAAGGGACCTTAAAATCATGTCCGTAGTCAAGTTCCCATATGTCCATTATGTAACCATAATATGTGTCCTTTCCCCTCTCGGTTGCTGCATCAAAGTGGACACCGCTGTTTTGGTTGGTGCTCTTTTGATCTTGGGCGATCGTGTAAAATGTATTCACATTTATCTCGTATCCTTTGTAAGTCAATACAGTCGAAGATGGTCCCCTGGACAACGAGTACAACTCATCACAAACAGTGGTGTCACCTCTGCGACGTGTTTCCAACCAACTCATGAAAGTCTTGATGTGTTCACATGTAATCCAGTCGTCACACTGCTCCGGGTGTTTGGAGCGCAGACTGTTCTTGTGTTCATCGACATACGGGGTCACCAAGGTAGAGTTCTGTAGAACTGTGTAGTGTGCTTGAGACCAAGAATATCCGTCCCTGCATATTATTGAGTCCCCTCCAAGCGTGCCTTTCCTAGTCAGTCTCCCCTCATACCGCGATTTAGGGAGACCTATCTTCTTAAGGCCAGGAATGAAGTCAACACAAAACCCAATGACATCCTCTTTTTGATGGCCCATGGAGATGCTTCCTTCTGGCCTAGCGCGGTTACGGACATATTTCTTCAGGACTCCCATGAACCTCTCAAAGGGGAACATATTGTGTAGAAATACGGGCCCCAGAATGACAATCTCGTCGACTAGATGAACTAGGACGTGCGTCATGATATTGAAGAAGGATGGTGGGAACACCAGCTCGAAACTGACAAGACATTGCGCCACATCACTCCTTAGCCTTGGTATGATTTCTGGATCGATTACCTTCTGAGAGATTTCATTGAGGAATGCACATAGCTTCACAATGGCTAATCGGACGTTTTCCGGTAGAAGCCCCCTCAATGCAACCGGAAGCAGTTGCGTCATAATCACGTGGCAGTCATGAGACTTTAGGTTCTGGAACTTTTTCTCTGGCATATTTATTATTCCCTTTATATTCGACGAGAAGCCAGTCGGGACCTTCATACTGAGCAGGCATTCAAAGAAGATTTCTTTCTCTTCTTTCGTAAGAGCGTAGCTGGCAGGACCTTCATACTGCTTCGGAGGCATGCCGTCTTTTTCGTGCAAACGTTGCAGGTCCTCCCGTGCCTCAGGTGTATCTTTTGTCTTCCCATACACGCCGAAGAAGCCTAGCAGGTTCACGCAAAGGTTCTTTGTCACGTGCATCAAGTCGATTGAAGAGCGGACCTCTAGCTCTTTCCAGTAGGGTAGGTCCCAAAATATAGATTTCTTCTTCCACATGGGTGCGTGTCCCTCAGCGTCATTCGGAACAGCTAGTCCGCCGGGACCCTTTACAAAGATTACGTGTAAATCATTGACCATAGCAAGTACGTGATCACCGGTACGCATGGCGGGCTTCTTCCGGTGATCTGCCTCGCCTTTGAAATGCTTGCCTTTCTTTTGACATTGATGGTTGGTCGGAAGAAATCGACGATGGCCCAGGTACACATTCTTCCTGCATTTGTCCAGGTATATACTTTCAGTGTCATCTAAACAGTGCGTGCATGCGTGGTATCCCTTGTTTGTCTGTCCTGAAAGGTTACTGAGAGCGGGCCAATCGTTGATGGTTAAACGCGTGCAGGTTAAATTCCTCCTGTTTGTGCTCATCCCACGTACGTACACCGTTTCCATTCCACAGCTGTAAAAGTTCTTCAACTAATGGCCTTAGGTACACATCAATGTCGTTGCCGGGTTGCTTAGGGCCTTGGATGAGAACTGGCATCATAATGAACTTCCGCTTCATGCACATCCGAGGAAGGTTATACATACATAGAGTCATGGGCCAGGTGCTGTGATTGCTGCTCTGCTCCCCGAAAGGATTAATGCCATCCGCGCTTAAACCAAACCATACGTTCCTTGGGTCAGCTGCAAACTCAGCCCAGTACTTTCTCTCGTTTTTTCTCCACTGCGACCCGTCAGCGGGTGCTCTCAACTTCCCGTCTTTCTTACGGTCCTCACCGTGCCATCGCATGAACTTGTCATGCTCTTCGTTTCTGAAAAGACGTTTCAACCGTGGTATTATAGGAGCATACCACATCACCTTCGCAGGAACCCTCTTCCTGGGGGGCTCGCCGTCAACATCACCAGGGTCATCTCGTCTGATCTTATACCGCAATGCACCGCATACCGGGCATGCGTTCAGATCCTTGTACGCTCCACGGTAGAGGATGCAGTCATTAGGGCATGCATGTATCTTCTGCACCTCCAATCCTAGAGGGCATACGACCTTCTTTGCTGCGTATGTACTGTCGGGCAATTCGTTATCCTTTGGAAGCTTCTTCTTCAATATTTTCAATAGCTTCTCAAATCCTTTGTCAGTCACAGCATTCTCTGCCTTCCACTGCAGCAATTCCAGTACGGTACCGAGCTTTGTGTTGCCATCTTCGCAATTGGGGTACAACCCTTTTTTGTGATCCTCTAACATGCGATCGAACTTCAGCTTCTCCTTTTGACTTTCGCATTGCGTCCTTGCATCGACAATGACCCGGCGGAGATCATCATCATCGGGCACTGGTTCCTCTTGATCTTCAGCAGCTTCCCCCCTTGCAGCATCATTGGGCACATCGTCTGGTTCCTCTTGATCTACAGCAGCTTCCCCCGTTGCAGCATCACCGTATTCAGGGGCACATAGTTGTCATCGTCCTCTTCTTCTTCGCCGTCTTCCATCATAACCCCTATTTCTCCGTGCCTCGTCCAAACATTATAGTGTGGCATGAAACCCTTGTAAAGCAGGTGGGTGTGAAGGATTTTCCGGTCAGAGTAAGACTTCATATTCCCACATATAGGGCATGGACAACACATAAAACCATTCTGCTTGTTTGCCTCAGCCACTTCGAGAAAATCATGCACGCCCTTAATGTACTCGGAGGTGTGTCTGTCACCGTACATCCATTGCCGGTTCATCTGCGTGCATTATATACAATGAAGTGTGTCAAAAACCATTATAGAACGAGGGCCGACGGGGGCGGATACCAAAACCATCGCACTATGTAATAAGAAGGAATAATAAAAGTAACAAAATTAGACAAGTATCTATCTAAAGTAAGATTTTTTTTCAGCAAGAAGATAAGAACAAGAGGCTCACCACGGTGGTTCTGGCGACGAGATCGGCGCGGGCGATCTACGGCGGTGAAGACGGGGACGGGACGTGATGGACCGCTAAACCTAGACAAATCTCGGGGAAAATGGAGCTCGGAGGTCGAGTTTCGAGAGGAGAAAGATTAACAAGTGTGGCTCAGACATTTCATCGAACACCTCATGTGCATAGGAGGTGAGCTAGAGCACCCAAATGCCCTCCCCTCGCTGGCCAGAAAAAACAGAGCACTCTGGAGTGCTCTGCTGTGGCGATGGGGTATATATAGGTAACTCATTGGTCCCGGTTCGTGGCACCAACCGGGACTAAAGGCCCTTTAGTCCCGGTTTGTGGTATGAACCGGGACTAACGGGTGAGCCTCTGGTCCCGGTTCAAGCCACCAACCGGGACCAATGGTGGTGGGCCAGGAGCGAGGCCCATTGGTGCCGGTTTGTCCCACCAACCGGGACCAAAGGGGCCGGACGAACCGGGACCAATGCCCCCACGAGGCCCGGCAGGCCCCTGGCCGCACGAACCGGGACCAATGCTCACATTAGTCCCGGTTCGTGACTGAACCGGGACTAATGTGAATATTGCCCTGTGACCAAAGTCCAGTTTTCTACTAGTGGTTCCAAGGCCAGTCCTTGGGTAAAATTCCGGTAGTCGCTCTCGATCCAGATGGTGAAGTCAAAGGGGGACGAAAAGGCAGACGCCGCGGAAGTGGCGGCGCTCAAGATCGACGTGCAGCAGCTGGATGACAAAGTCGACCAAATCCACACCGAGGTTGAGGGCATACACACGGAAGTCACTAGCCTCAAGACGCAGTTGTCACATCTGGAGGAGCTAACGACCCTCATGGCGGAATAGCTCAAGGCGTCCCCAAGAGCAAGAGCAGAGACGGCTGAAGCCGAGGGCAGCGCCGCACAACAGCATCAGCGCTCGCCTCCCCAAATGAAGACAGAAGACATCCACAAGACGGCTTTCCGAACATACTTTGGCCATTATGAATTCTTAGTGATGCCATTTGGCTTGACTAATGCCCCAGCCACCTTCCAAGCCCTGATGAACAAAGTGTTTGCTAGATATCTAAGGAAGTACATCTTGGTGTTCTTTGACGACATCTTGATTTTCAGCAAGACTCTAGCTGGGCATTTGGACCATCTCAAGACTGTCTTGCACACATTGAGACAAGAGCAGCTATTTGCTAAGATGAGCAAATGTATCTTTGCTGCACCACAAGTGGAATACCTCGGACACATAATATCTGGCTCCGGAGTACAAACAGACCCTCATAAGATTGCAGCAGTGACAAATTGGCCTATACCACAAAACACAACACAATTGAGGAGTTTTCTAGGATTGACAGGGTACTACAGACCTCTCCATGATATGCTCAGGCAAGATGCTTTCCAATGGACTGATCTGCAAACACAATCTTTCAACCAACTCAAACACAGCCTCACCTCTGCTCCGGTACTAGCCCTACCCGACTTCTCCCTCCCTTTCCAACTGGAAACTAATGCTAGTGGGACTGGTTTAGGGGCTGTTCTTATGCAACAAGGCAGACCCCTAGCATTTTTCAGCAAAACACTTGGGCCCAAATCTGCAGCCATGTCAACCTATGAAAAAGAAGCACTAGCAATTTTAGAAGCACCAAAGAAATGGAGACATTATCTTATTGGCAATGAGTTGCTTATCAGAACTGACCAAAGGAGCTTGAAGTTCATGACTTATCAAAAGGTCTCCAAGGGGATACAACAAAAATTGCTCTTGAAATTGTTGGAATTCAATTACAAAATAGAGTATAAAAAGGGGGCTGACAACAAGGTGGCAGATGCTTTGAGCAGAAAGGAAAACATACTCATGGCTACTAGCATAATCACTCCCACTTGGATTGAGTCTATAGAGCACCGTTATCAGCAAGACACACTGCCAGGAAATATTACAGAAACTCCTCATTTCCTCTGAATCGGAAAAAGATTACACTGTCACTGCTGGAATCATAAGGTACAAAGGCAAGATACACATTGGCAATGACCCAGATCTGAGACACCAGCTCATCGAATCCTTGCATGCCTCTGCTATCGGTGGTCATTCATGCATGGTGGCCAATTACCAAAGAATCAAAAGATTGTTCCATTGGCCGGGACTCAAGAAAGATGTAGAGAAATTCATATCAGAATGTCCCGCATGCCAAAGAGCCAAAGCTGAACATTGTCACTACTCAGGACTTCTTGATCCCCTTCCCCTACCAGACATGGCATGTACCCATCTAACAATGGATTTCATAGAGGGTCTGCCCAAATCCAATGGGAAAGAAGTGATCCTTGTTGTAGTTCATCGCTTTACCAAGTATGCTCACTTTATTCCACTACCCCACCCATATACAGTGCATACCGTGGCTCAAGCCTTCTTGGAAAATGTATTCAAACTCCATGGCCCACCCAAGAGTATTGTAACAGACCGCGATAGAATCTTCACAAGGAACATGTGGCAAGGGATCTTCAAAGCCATGAAAGTCAAGCTCAAGCTCAGCACTGCATACCATCCCCAAAGTGACGGGCAATCTGAGTGAGTAAACTAATGTTTAGAATCCTACTTGAGGTGCATGACCTTTGAAGAACCCAAAAAATGGTGCTCATGGTTGCCACTAGCTGAGTGGTGGTATAACACCACTTACCACACATCCACTAAATTTACCCCCTTCCAAGCTCTCTACTGCTACCCCCCACCAATGATAAATGAAATAGCTGTGCCTGGACCTACAGATGCTGATGCCCAATATTTTCTAAGAGAAAAACAGCACATGGTTTCCATTCTCAAGGAACACCTGGCACAAGCTCAAGCTCGGATGAAGAAATATGCTGACAAGAAACGCCTTGAGAGGACTTTTGAAGTGGGAGATATGGTTTATCTACGGATGCAGCCCTACCGAATGGCTGCCTTCGGCATTCGACAAGCCATGAAGCTGACAACTAAGTTCTATGGCCCCTATCGTCTCTTACAGAAAATTGGCCATGTAGCATACAAGCTCCAACTTCCCCAGCACATTGGCATTCATCCGGCCTTCCACGTGGACAGTAACACCTGGGCGCACATGCTGTCCCGAGCAAAGATCTTCCATTAGTGGACAGTACAGGCAAGATTAAAACAGAACCACTAGCGGTGTTGGAAACTCGCTCATTACCACGCAATGGCGTCCTGGTCACCCAATGGTTGATTGATTGGGAAAATCTCAAACCTGAAGAAGCGACGTGGGAGGATGCCAACTTCATCAAACAAACCTTCCCCGACTTCTTTGCCAGCACGCTCAAAAGTTGGTTCCTAGAGAAGTATACTTGAGGACAAGTATGTTCTCGGAGGGGAGCATTGTCAGCTACCTGAAGAATAGCTGCAGCACTGTTCATGAGATTCAGTTATCGGCGTACCTATTCGACCCAGTCAAGGCAATCCAACGGTGAACGACGACGAGCTCGCGATGGAGGGCCATGATGGACTGATGCCCTGTTTTACAGTTTACTGTTGTTTTCTTCGGAAAAGTACTACTCACTTTCTTCTTTCCAGCTAGCGAGTGACCGGCCATATAAGCGCCTGCGTGTGTGAGGTCGGGCATCAATCATTTTATCCCCAACTATTGTAACCCTAGTTTTCTAGAGAAAGTAGAAATCCTCCATTAATAGAAGGGGTCTCCGCTATCGGGAGTTCATCTTTGTTCAAGATTTGAGTACGCAGTAGCTTAGTTCTGTCAATCCATGTCGGGATTTGACAATTGGTATCAGTAGCAAGCGGTCCTTGGCGGCGCGGTGACGGAGAGGACCCTGGCGGCGCTGGCGGCGGTAGAAAGTTCGCGTGCAGACAGGCAGTTGAGGTACGCTTGCCGGCGAGATCCACGCTCCCGGAAGTAAAATCCCGTGACCCAAGCCTGTTGGTGCACGAGTGGCGGCGTGGAGCTCCGGTGGCGGCAGGGATTCGGGATCCGACGAGGGTTCCAAGGCCAGTCCTTGGGTAAAATTCCGGTAGTCGCTCTCGATCCAGATGGTGAAGTCAAAGGGGGACGAAAAGGCAGACGCCGTGGAAGTGGCGGCGCTCAAGATCGACGTGGAGCAGCTGGATGACAAAGTCGACCAAATCCACACCGAGGTTAAGGGCATACACACGGAAGTCACTGGCCTCAAGACGCAGCGGTCACATCTGGAGGAGCTAATGACCCTCATGGCGGAACAGCTCAAGGCGTCCCCAAGAGCAAGAGCAGAGACGACTGAAGCCGAGGGCAGCGCCGCACAACAGCATCGGCGCTCGCCTCCCCAATAGCCGCACCAAAATCTGCAGCAACCACCACCTCCCCAACCATCTCTTCAACAAAACTCGCAACAAGGAGATGCTGGTACTGCTATAGCCCGACGGTCACCATTGCTCGATCGTGGGATGCCAGTTTGGAGGCGTCGTGGTACTGAAATTTTGCCTTCCCAGCCACCCCAAATTAACAGGCATGAGCAAGCAGACAACCGGTACACCCAACAGGTTCAGTTTGAGCAGTACGCGTACACTGATACTGCAGGGCCAACACAATATCCCGGATGCCAAGAACAAACTGCAGCTGGCTGGAGCTACCCTCCCCAACAAATGTACTCCATGCCACGTCCTCCACTCCAACCCCCTTACAATCACTACAATCCTAACCAATATCAACAAGAGTACTACCAGCACTACCCTCCAGAACACCAGCAAACATACTATCAGCCAGAACCACCACGCATGCATGTTCCCTTTCATGCACCACCAGCAGGGCAACCCACACAACAGATCCCCTCCAAGTCCATGAGCAAGAAGATGACGCGACAGCACCTGCAACTACTCATACTGAAGAAGAACAGTGCATGCAAATTTCCTTGCAGGCCCTCAGTAAGAAACCCCCTGCAAAAACCTTTACCCTGCAAGTCAGCATGGGAGGCAAGTGTGGCATCGCCTTAGTTGACTCTGGAAGTTCCCATACCTTCGTTGACATGAATTTTATTGTCAAAACCTCTTGCCCAACTGTCAATAACCCCTTGGAAACAGTTGTAGTGGCAGGAGGGGGTACTCTCCAGACTGGCTCTCACACAGTAGACACACCATACACCTACAAGGCCACAAGTTCAACAACTCCTTTAGAGTACTCCCTCTCAAGTGTTTTGACATTATTTTGGGCTGTGATTGGTTGGAGAAACACAGTCCCATCACAATGGATTTCATCACCAGGAAGATGCAAGTACTTGTAGATGGCAAGACTAAAGTGACTCTGAAAGACAACAATAGAAGAGGGACTGTGCCACTCATTTCCTTAAATAGAATGGAGAAGTTGTCATCTACTCGGGTTTCAGGCTACTGCCTATTTCCATTATCTCCTAATAAGCAACAAACTCAACAACCTTGTGCTGAAATAGAAGATATATTGCATGAGTACAAAGATGTTTTTGAGGAACCTAAACAAATGCCTCCATTGAGAGAGTGCGACCATGCTATACCCCTCAAGGAGGGCTCTGAACCACCAATGCTGAGACCCTATAGAGTTCCCCACATGCAGAAAACAGAGATGGAGAAGAAAATCAAAGAATTGTTAGATGCTTCAGTCATCAGACCAAGCAAGAGCCCCTATGCTGCCCCGACCATCTTAGTCAAGAAGAAGGATGGCACATGGAGACTGTGCGTTGACTATAGGAAGCTCAACACCCAGACAGTGAAGAACAAATTTCCCATTCCTATTATTGAGGACCTGTTCGATGAACTACAAGGAGCACAATACTTCACAAAACTTGACTTAAGGGCAGGCTATCACCAAGTGCGAATGAAGAAAGAAGACATCCACAAGACGGCTTTCCGAACATACTTTGGCCATTATGAATTCTTAGTGATGCCATTTGGCTTGACTAATGCCCCAGCCACCTTCCAAGCCCTGATGAACAAAGTGTTTTCTAGATATCTAAGGAAGTACATCTTGGTGTTCTTTGACGACATCTTGATTTTCAGCAAGACTCTAGCTGAGCATTTGGACCATCTCAAGACTGTCTTGCACACATTGAGACAAGAGCAGCTATTTGCTAAGATGAGCAAACGTATCTTTGCTGCACCACAAGTGGAATACCTCGGACACATAATATCTGGCTCCGGAGTACAAACAGACCCTCATAAGATTGCAGCAGTGACAAATTGGCCTATACCACAAAACACAACACAATTGAGGAGTTTTCTAGGATTGACAGGGTACTACACACGGTTTGTGCAACATTATGGCTTAATTTGCAGGCCTCTCCATGATATGCTCAGGAAAGATGCTTTCCAATGGACTGATCTGCAAACACAAGCTTTCAACCAACTCAAACACACCCTCAGCTCTGCTCCGGTACTAGCCCTACCCGACTTCTCCCTCCCTTTCCAACTGGAAACTAATGCTAGTGGGACTGGTTTAGGGGCTGTTCTTATGCAATAAGGCAGACCCCTAGCATTTTTCAGCAAAACACTTGGGCCCAAATCTGCAGCCATGTCAATCTATGAAAAAGAAGCACTAGCAATTTTAGAAGCACTAAAGAAATGGAGACATTATCTTATTGGCAATGAGTTGCTTATCAGATCTGACCAAAGGAGCTTGAAGTTCATGAATGATCAAAAGGTCTCCGAGGGGATACAACAAAAATTGCTTTTGAAATTGTTGGAATTCAATTACAAAATAGAGTATAAAAAGGGGGCTGACAACAAGGTGACAGATGCTTTGAGCAGAAAGGAAAACATACTCATGGCTACTAGCATAATCACTCCCACTTGGATTGAGTCTATAGAGCACAGTTATCAGCAAGACACACACTGCCAGGAAATATTACAAAAACTCCTCATTTCCCCTGACTCTGAAAAAGATTACAATGTCACTGCTGGAATCATAAGGTACAAAGGCAAGATACACATTGGCAACGACCCAGATCTGAGACACCAGCTCATCGAATCCTTGCATGCCTTTGCTATCGGTGGTCATTCAGGCATGGTGGCCAATTACCAAAGAATCAAAAGATTTTTCCATTGGCCGGGACTCAAGAAAGATGTAGAGAAATTCATATCAGAATGTCCCGCATGCCAAAGAGCCAAAGCTGAACATTGTCACTACTCGGGACTTCTTGATCCCCTTCCCCTACCAGACATGGCATGTACCCATCTAACAATGGATTTCATAGAGGGTCTGCCCAAATCCAATGGGAAAGAAGTGATCCTTGTTGTAGTTCATCGCTTTACCAAGTATGCTCACTTTATTCCACTACCCCACCCATATACAGTGCATGCCGTGGCTCAAGCCTTCTTGGAAAATGTATTCAAACTCCATGGCCGACCCAAGAGCATTGTAACAGACCGCGATAGATTCTTCACAAGCAACATGTGGCAAGGGATCTTCAAAGCCATGAAAGTCAAGCTCAAGCTCAGCACTGCATACCATCCCCTAAGTGACGGGCAATCTGAGCGAGTAAACCAATGTTTAGAATCCTACTTGAGGTGCATGACCTTTGAAGAACCCAGAAAATGGTGCTCATGGTTGCCACTAGCTGAGTGGTGGTATAACACCACTTACCACACAGCCACTAAATTTACCCCCTTCCAAGCTCTCTACTGCTACCCCCACCAATGATAAATGAAATGGCTGTGCCTGGACCTACAGATGCTGATGCCCAAGATTTTCTAAGAGAAAAACAACGCATGGTTTCCATTCTCAAGGAACACCTGGCACAAGCTCAAGCTCGGATGAAGAAATATGCTGACAAGAAACACCTTGAGAGGGCTTTTGCAGTGGGAGATATGGTTTATCTACGGATGCATCCCTACCGAATGGCTGCCTTCGGCATTCGACAAGCCATGAAGCTGACAACTAAGTTCTATGGCCCCTATCGTCTCTTACAAAAAATTGGCCATGTAGCATACAAGCTCCAACTTCCCCAGCACATTGACATTCATCCGGCCTTCCACGTCAGTCAGTTGAAAAAACACCTGGGCGCACATGCTGTCCCGAGCAAAGATCTTCCATTAGTGGACAGTACAGGCAAGATTAAAACAGAACCACTAGCGGTGTTGGAAACTTGCTCATTACCACGCAATGGCGTCCTGGTCACCCAATGGTTGATCGATTGGGAAAATCTCAAACCTGAAGAAGCGACGTGGGAGGATGCCAACTTCATCAAACAAACCTTCCCCGACTTCTTTGCCAGCATGCTCAAAAGTTGGTTCCCAGAGAAGTATAGTTGAGGACAAGTATGTTCTCAGAGGGGAGCATTGTCAGCTACCTGAAGAATAGCTGCAGCACTGTTTGTGAGATTCAGTTATCGGCGTACCGATTCGACCCAGTCAAGGCAATCCAACAGTGAACGACGACGAGCTCGCGATGGAGGGCCATGATGGACTGATGCCCTGTTTTACAGTTTACTGTTGTTTTCTTCAGAAAAGTGCTACTCACTTTCTTCTTTCCAGCTAGCGAGTGACCGGCCATATAAGCGCCTGCGTGCGTGAGGTCGGGCATCAATCATTTTATCCCCAACTATTGTAACCCTAGTTTTCTAGAGAACGTAGAAATCCTACATTAATAGAAGGGGTCTCCACTATCGGGGGTTCATCTTTGTTCAAGATTTGAGTACACGGTAGCTTAGTTCTGTCAATCCATGTCGGGATTTGACAATTGGTATCAGTAGCAAGCGGTCCCTGGCGGCGCGGTGACGGAGAGGACCCTGGCGGCGCTAGCGCCGGTAGACAGTTCGCGTGCAGACAGGTAGTTGAGGTACGGTTGCCGGCGAGATCCACGCTCCCGGAAGTAAAATTCCGTGACCCAAACCTGTTGGTGCACGAGTGGCGGCGCGGAGCTCCGGTGGCGGCAGGGATTCGGGATCCGACGAGGGTTCCAAGGCCAGTCCTTGGGTAAAATTCCGGTAGTCGCTCTCGATCCAGATGGTGAAGTCAAAGGGGGACGAAAAGGCAGACGCCGCGGAAGTGGCGGCGCTCAAGATCGACGTGGAGCAGCTGGATGACAAAGTCGACCAAATCCACACCGAGGTTGAGGGCATACACACGGAAGTCACTGGCCTCAAGACGCAGCTGTCACATCTGGAGGAGCTAATGACCCTCATGGCGGAACAGCTCAAGGCGTCCCCAAGAGCAAGAGCAGAGACGACTGAAGCCGAGGGCAGCGCCGCACAACAGCATCAGCGCTCGCCTCCCCAACAGCCGCACCAAAATCTGCAGCAACCACCACCTCCCCAACCACCTCTTCAACAAAACTCGCAACAAGGAGATGCTGGTACTGCTACAGCCAGACGGTCACCATTGCTCGATCGTGGGATGCCAGTTTGGAGGCGTCGTGGTACTGAAATTTTGCCTTCCCAGCCACCCCAAACTAACAGGCATGAGCAAGCAGACAACCAGTACACCCAACAGGTTCAGTTTGAGCAGTACGCGTACACTGATACTGCAGGGCCAACACAATATCCCGGATGCCAAGAACAAACTGCAGCTGGCTGGAGCTACCCTCCCCAAAAAATGTACTCCATGCCACGTCCTCCACTCCAACCCCCTTACAATCACTACAATCCTAACCAATATCAACAAGAGTACTACCAGCACTACCCTCCAGAACACCAGCAAACATACTATTAGCCAGAACCACCACGCATGCAACTTCCCTTTCATGCACCACCAGCAGGGCAACCCACACAACAGTATGGGTATGGTACACCAGGATATGATTATAGCAGAAGCCAAGATAGAGATGCCCAGTTCTACAGGTCAATTGCAAGAGCACCACAATCTGAATTTCCCAAGTTTGATGGCTCTAATCCAATGGAGTGGATCAGAACAACCAAAAAATTATTTTCTATGGTGCATGTGCCGGAGGAAGCAAAATGTGATTATGCACAAATGTATCTAACTGGAAAGGCTGACACTTGGCTCAGGAATTCTGGAGTGTTAGAAGAGCACTTGACTTGGGAAGACTTCTGCAATGCACTTCTCAAGCGATTTTCAGGGGACAGCTCCTATGAAGTTCTAGAAAACTTTCACTCAATCAAACAGGGACAGAGCTCTGTAGCTGAATACACAGACAAATTTGAGGAGAAGATGGTCTCCTACAAAAGAGAAAATCCAGGAGTCAATGATAGCTACTATGTGAAATGTTATATTAATGGCCTTCAACCAGAAATCAAGCACTTCCTAAAACCATTTAATCCCTCAACACTCTATGCCGCTGTTGAGACAGCAAGAGACATGGAGCTGGGAGCACAAGCACAACTCTCACAGAAGAAAAGCACCCAACTCAGCGGATACTAGAAGAGCTACAACGCTACACCACCTCCTCCAAGACCCAGATGGGTTGACAGTAACAACATGAGAAAGGAAGGGGAACTCAAAAACAATGTCAGAACAGAAAAGCAGTACAGAGAGCCGGGTACTTGTAGATATTGTGGAGGCAAATGGTTCTTCGGACATAAATGTGCCCAATATAAAACGCTCAACCTGATGGCCACAGAGGAAAATGCAGATCAGGAACAATCAAATGAAGATCCCCTCCAAGTTCATGAGCAAGAAGATAACACGACAGCACCTGCAACTACTCATACTGAAGAAGAACAGTGCATGCAAATTTCCTTGCAGGCCCTCAGTAAGAAACCCCCTGCAAAAACCTTTACCCTGCAAGTCAGCATGGGAGGCAAGTGTGGCATCGCCTTAGTCGACTCTGGAAGTTCCCATACATTCGTTGACACAAATTTTATTGTCAAAACCTCTTGCCCAACTGTCAATAACCCCTTGGAAACAGTTGTAGTGGCAGGAGGGGGTACTCTCCAGACTGGCTCTCACACAGTAGACACACCATACACCATACAAGGCCACAAGTTCAACAACTCCTTTAGAGTACTCCCTCTCAAGGGTTTTGACATTATTTTGGGCTGTGATTGGTTGGAGAAACACAATCCCATCACAATGGATTTCATCACCAGGAAGATGCAAGTACTTGTAGATGGCAAGACTAAAGTGACTCTGAAAGACAACAATAGAAGAGGGACTGTGCCACTCGTTTCCTTAAATAGAATGGAGAAGTTGTCATCTACTCGGGTTTCAGGCTACTGCCTATTTCCATTATCTCCTAATAAGCAACAAACTCAACAACCTTGTGCTGAAATAGAAGATATATTGCATGAGTACAAAGATGTTTTTGAGGAACCTAAACAAATGCCTCTATTGAGAGAGTGCGACCATGCTATACCCCTCAAGGAGGGCTCTGAACCACCAATGCTGAGACCCTATAGAGTTCCCCACATGCAGAAAACAGAGATGGAGAAGAAAATCAAAGAATTGTTAGATGCTTCAGTCATCAGACCAAGCAAGAGCCCCTATGCTGCCCCGACCATCTTAGTCAAGAAGAAGGATGGCACATGGAGACTGTGCATTGACTATAGGAAGCTCAACACCCAGACAGTGAAGAACAAATTTCCCATTCCTATTATTGAGGACCTGTTCGATGAACTACAAGGAGCACAATACTTCACAAAACTTGACTTAAGGGCAGGCTATCACCAAGTGCGAATGAAGAAAGAAGACATCCACAAGACGGCTTTCCGAACATACTTTGGCCATTATGAATTCTTAGTGATGCCATTTGGCTTGACTAATGCCCCAGCCACCTTCCAAGCCCTGATGAACAAAGTGTTTTCTAGATATCTAAGGAAGTACATCTTCGTGTTCTTTGACGACATCTTGATTTTCAGCAAGACTCTAGCTGAGCATTTGGACCATCTCAAGACTGTCTTGCACACATTGAGACAAGAGCAGCTATTTGCTAAGATGAGCAAACGTATCTTGGCTGCACCACAAGTGGAATACCTCGGACACATAATATCTGGCTCCGGAGTACAAACAGACCCTCATAAGATTGCAACAGTGACAAATTGGCCTATACCACAAAACACAACACAATTGAGGAGTTTTCTAGGATTGACAGGGTACTACACACGGTTTGTGCAACATTATGGCTTAATTTGCAGGCCTCTCCATGATATGCTCAGGAAAGATGCTTTCCAATGGACTGATCTGCAAACACAAGCTTTCAACCAACTCAAACACACCCTCACCTCTGCTCCGGTACTAGCCCTACCCGACTTCTCCCTCCCTTTCCAACTGGAAACTGATGCTAGTGGGACTGGTTTAGGGGCTATTCTTATGCAATAAGGCAGACCCCTAGCATTTTTCAGAAAAACACTTGGGCCCAAATCTGCAGCCATGTCAATCTATGAAAAAGAAGCACTAGCAATTTTAGAAGCACTAAAGAAATGGAGACATTATCTTATTGGCAATGAGTTGCTTATCAGATCTGACCAAAGGAGCTTGAAGTTCATGAATGATCAAAAGGTCTCCGAGGGGATACAACAAAAATTGCTTTTGAAATTGTTGGAATTCAATTACAAAATAGAGTATAAAAAGGGGGCTGACAACAAGGTGACAGATGCTTTGAGCAGAAAGGAAAACATACTCATGGCTACTAGCATAATCACTCCCACTTGGATTGAGTCTATAGAGCACAGTTATCAGCAAGACACACACTGCCAGGAAATATTACAAAAACTCCTCATTTCCCCTGACTCTGAAAAAGATTACAATGTCACTGCTGGAATCATAAGGTACAAAGGCAAGATACACATTGGCAACGACCCAGATCTGAGACACCAGCTCATCGAATCCTTGCATGCCTTTGCTATCGGTGGTCATTCAGGCATGGTGGCCAATTACCAAAGAATCAAAAGATTTTTCCATTGGCCGGGACTCAAGAAAGATGTAGAGAAATTCATATCAGAATGTCCCACATGCCAAAGAGCCAAAGCTGAACATTGTCACTACTCGGGACTTCTTGATCCCCTTCCCCTACCAGACATGGCATGTACCCATCTAACAATGGATTTCATAGAGGGTCTGCCCAAATCCAATGGGAAAGAAGTGATCCTTGTTGTAGTTCATCGCTTTACCAAGTATGCTCACTTTATTCCACTACCCCACCCATATACAGTGCATACCGTGGCTCAAGCCTTCTTGGAAAATGTATTCAAACTCCATGGCCGACCCAAGAGCATTGTAACAGACCGCGATAGATTCTTCACAAGCAACATGTGGCAAGGGATCTTCAAAGCCATGAAAGTCAAGCTCAAGCTCAGCACTGCATACCATCCCCAAAGTGACGGGCAATCTGAGCGAGTAAACCAGTGTTTAGAATCCTACTTGAGGTGCATGACCTTTGAAGAACCCAGAAAATGGTGCTCATGGTTGCCACTAGCTGAGTGGTGGTATAACACCACTTACCACACAGCCACTAAATTTACCCCCTTCCAAGCTCTCTACTGCTACCCCCCACCAATGATAAATGAAATGGCTGTGCCTGGACCTACAGATGCTGATGCCCAAGATTTTCTAAGAGAAAAACAACGCATGGTTTCCATTCTCAAGGAACACCTGGCACAAGCTCAAGCTCGGATGAAGAAATATGCTGACAAGAAACACCTTGAGAGGGCTTTTGCAGTGGGAGATATGGTTTATCTACGGATGCATCCCTACCGAATGGCTGCCTTCGGCATTCGACAAGCCATGAAGCTGACAACTAAGTTCTATGGCCCCTATCGTCTCTTACAAAAAATTGGCCATGTAGCATACAAGCTCCAACTTCCCCAGCACATTGACATTCATCCGGCCTTCCACGTCAGTCAGTTGAAAAAACACCTGGGCGCACATGCTGTCCCGAGCAAAGATCTTCCATTAGTGGAAAGTACAGGCAAGATTAAAACAGAACCACTAGCGGTGTTGGAAACTCGCTCATTACCACGCAATGGCGTCCTGGTCACCCAATGGTTGATCGATTGGGAAAATTTCAAACCTGAAGAAGCGACGTGGGAGGATGCCAACTTCATCAAACAAACCTTCCCCGACTTCTTTGCCAGCACGCTCAAAAGTTGGTTCCCAGAGAAGTATAGTTGAGGACAAGTATGTTCTCAGAGGGGAGCATTGTCAGCTACCTGAAGAATAGCTGCAGCACTGTTCGTGCGATTCAGTTATCGGCTTCAGTATCGGCGTACTGATTCGACCCAGTCAAGGCAATCCAACGGTGAACGACGACGAGCTCGCGATGGAGGGCCATGATGGACTGATGCCCTGTTTTACAGTTTACTGTTATTTTCTTCAGAAAAGTGCTACTCACTTTCTTCTTTCCAGCTAGCGAGTGACCGGCCATATAAGCGCCTGCGTGCGTGAGGTCGAGCATCAATCATTTTATTCCCAACTATTGTAACCCTACTTTTCTAGAGAAAGTAGAAATCCTCCATTAATAGAAGGGGTCTTCGCTATCGGGAGTTCATCTTTGTTCAAGATTTGAGTACACAGTAGCTTAGTTCTGTCAATCCATGTCGGGATTTGACACGGGCCCGCCACCACCACGGCCTATGCAAGCGGTAGCGGCGGAGGGAAGGCCGCGTCGTGGTTGGATGCTGGTGGTGCTTGAGATCACCCCCTGCCGGCGCCCTGGGGAGGCGTCGCGAGGGGGTCGGGAGTCCATTCCCGTGGTTAGCTGTGTTGCCGACCGTAGCTGTCTGCATTCTCTCTTCATTATGCTGTCCATCTGCTGCTTGTGATTGTTTCAAAACAAAATTTCCAGCCTAGTTTGAATTGAAATAATGTTTGTTGTAGTTGACCCATGGATCGACTCACTCGATCGGCCGGAGGAGAGGAATGGTCGATAGCGAAGACGACAGGCCGGCACGGCTGAAGCACTATCGATCGATCCTTTCCGGCCTTGCGCCGCACACACGCTGGTCAAAGTCAAACAAATGGCCACCTTTCTGTTTCCTGCGACGTCGCGTAAAAACTACAGTACTCGGATCATTATTCAAGTAGTACTTGTCCCGGCGAAACCGGAAAAGATGTTATAGCATAACCTGCATGGGCCCCAAACCAATGAACAACGATCAATAATTTGACCTGCGTAGACTGACTGGGTGGCGGTGCCCAGGAGTAGTGGTTCAACGACCATCTGCAGCAAGATTAGTATTTTGTCCTTTTGTTTGTTTTTAACTTTTGCGGCGGAGCAGCAAGGTTGATTAGTTGACGGGGAGAACACGCACGGACCGAGGGGTAGGATGCAAGCAAAAAACTCTGCTCGGGTCTGTTCGTTTAAAGCTTGCAAGACCTCATTAACATACTACAATATGTTATAGCCTACGAGATGATGTGGGTGATTTTTACAAAGGAAGATGATAGACTACAATTGTGCTCGTTTGTTGCCTTGTATAGGCTAGGTTGGGTCAATTAGATTGAGTAGATGGGTTGAGGTGCCACAGAAAAAGGCCATCACATAAAATAATAATATGTGTTGTGATGTACTAACAAGTTTAAAGAGCTGCTTGTGAAATTCGTTTAGTTTGACGAGCTGAAATCAGTGAATGCCTCTGTTCATTAAGAAACAAGCTACGAGCTTGATCAGTCGAACTATCAAGAATTCATTAAACTTGCGAGCTACGAGCTTTGGTCCATCCCTAATATCACATACCATTGCGGAGAAAGCCTCGTCAAGGTAGCACATTGGTGTAATCGTCATCACTTCATTCCAAGCAGTAGCATCGGCCTTCCTTTACCCTTAGCAAACGACTCTAACTTCGCCATTATTATGATCTTGCTAGATTCTGACACCCAAGGATTTGTGACGCATCATGACTGCATGATCCTGCATAATAATGATTACAGAGGAGGAGGGCCGCAAGACTTCCGTTATGAGAATGAGGGGAACAAATTTTATATACCACCCGTTGTGTCAGAGAGGGATGAACAATGAGAATTTATTGAACTGCATCGACGGATTGAAAACCGAGCGGCGTGATGATCTTGTTGAGTATTTGTGGGCGGTCGTTGTTTAATAACTTCTCTATAAAATGTTTTACTTCGAATGACTTGGATAATTTTTTATGTTTACTTTGAATAGTTTGAACCATCTGTTATGTTCAAATTTGCATTTGAATATCAAATATACATTCTTCGATTGTAGATCTAAAATTATGTTTCCCCGCAAAAAAAAAAGATCTGAACTTATGTTCAATTACGTTTTTTTTATAAAAGGAGAAAGACCCCGGCCACTGCATCTGGGCGATGCATGCAGCCACTTTATTAATTATTTACAAAAGACCTTACAAAGAAATACAACAGTAAGTCTGAAGCCACCGTCTAGACAATATCTGTCGCTACTCATATCCAGTTGATGAAGGGATGCTGATAGTCCAGGCCTAATACCACAGACCTCGCAGCCAAGCCTAACATCTAAGACCCGAGGCCCCAACCTAGCCACTTGCCGGGTCTGGGGCACACACCGGTCCGGCGCGCTCTCAGAGGCCGCCGCCGCCAACTGCCACTGTTCCATCTTCAGAACTGTACTGACGCATCAACCTTGATCGGTCTAGCTGTCGTCGATGCCACCACGGCGCCCAACGGCACCACCTCCCTGCGCGCGAACAGCTGAGCACGTCGCGATCGCCATCGATACACCTCAGCACCATGCCGCCAAGTACCACCAGCCGACACAGCTTGAAGTCTTTGGAAGATCAGTCGTGCGTAGCACCTGCCGACCAGGCATGACAAAGCGTAGCACCTGTCGGTCAGGCATGACTTGACATCTCCGCCGAAGCTCCGTGCAAAATGAAGCCAATCCACCTCCTGCCTCTGACTTCCAGCGCTGCTCCATGAACGATGCTCCCAAAAGAGAAACGACACCGCAGTGCCACCATCGCCCGATCTGGAACACCAGATCCTAGGGTTTCCCCCGGACAACACGAGTGCAATAGTTACACGACGATGCCTTCATCAAGGTGACGGCGTAGAACGCCGCCATCGCCTGCCGTCGGCTCGGTTTTCACTGGCAACCATGTCTCCCCAACTTGCAGCCGGGACTAGATGATGGATCTCGAGATCCGACCACCCAGCTTCTAGCTGGCCACCTCCGACGAAGAAGATGACCACCACCGCTGGCTACACTGGCCAGAACAGATCTGCCAGAGGTGCCGCCGAGCAGTCCACCAGGCCCTCCACGCCGTCACCGATTGAAAGCCCGATGACGTGCCGCCGCAGACCACATCGCACCGCCTCCCGATCCAAGCCAGCCGCCGCAGGCAGCCGCCCGTGGCCCGAGGCAGGGCCGACCGCCGCCGCCGTTGTCGAAGCCATCGCCACCGCTTCTAGATCGGCCACACCTCCACACACGTTGGGGCCCCGACACCCCTGAGACGCGGGAGAGAGGAAGGACCCCCGCCACCGCCGTCGGCCTTCGGTTGCAGGCCGGCGGCGTCCTTCGGCGGCGGCGGGAGGAAGGGAGGAAGATGATTTAGGCCCCGGCGGCGGCTAGGATTGGGGTGCCACCTGAGTCGCCCGAGCGGGGGGCGACGCGGGGGTTGGGACTTATGTTCAATTACGTGTGCCAGAAATATTGTTATTTGAACTATTATGTTGATAGAATAGACCTGCATATAACATTTGTATACAAGTTTAAAGAGAAATAAAGAACAAATTATTTGGTATACTTATCGGAATCTGCTAAAGCGCTTCATCAGCAAACAGTCCCTAAATTATCAAGACACCTTAAGTAACCATTTATTGAAAAAGTTCTTATGGGATCAGTTGGAGATGCTCTTGCTGTCACCGTCGACTGATTTATCCGTAGTAGCACTTGATTACGGATATGCTTGCCACTTGATGTGTTCTAGAAGTATCATTGTTTCCGATTTTGCCGTGCAGACGTGTAGTGGGCTGGTCAAACCGTCCACTTTGTCTCTTGGCAGGAGCAGTTCCGCAAGCATGGCTATTCTTTTTAAAACAAATGAATAGTACTTTCTTCGTTTTTATTTACTCCGCGTATTAGCTTTGATCAAAGTCAAGCTTTGTAAATTTTAAAGTTTATAGACAAAAATATTAACATATACAATAATAAATTAAAACCTTAAGACGTTTTTCCTCCTCCTCTCGTCCCCGCGTTGCCTCTGGGCGACTCGGGCTGAGCCCAACACCGCCGGCGCCTCTTTCCACCCCGCCCCCTCCAGCTCCGCTCGCCGCCGCCGAATGACGTGGCCGGGCTAAGCCGCGCAGCGAACGGCGGCGGTGGGGGCTCTCCTGGCCCACAGCGGCGCGGGCAGCTCTCTGGATCTCGGGCGGCGGCCCGGCTTTCGCGGCGTTTGGCGGCTTCTGCGGCCGCGTGGGCGGCGCTGCGGCGGGGCCTGGTGGTGCTCCTGCCTCTCCCTTGGCGGTGCTCGGCTACAGGGACGTGGTGCTCCGGATCTGGGCGCTCCCCGGTGGGTCTCCGGCTCTGCTCGGCTGGGCGGCGCGGGAGCCTCGGTGGTGCTTCGATGGCCGGTGGGGAGGCTGGCGGACGCTGGATCTGGCCGGGCGTGGCTGGATCCGGGCGGTCTCCGGGGGACCAGCGGGAGGGCTGGCTGCTGCTGGATCTAGCCGGGCATGGACGGATTCGGCCGGCCAGCGCTGGTTTCCTGCTACGGTGTGGTGACTGCATGGTACGGTGACTGCGGCACAGCGGGGCAACCTCCTGCCCCCGGGCCTGGCGTTGCGATGTTGGACTCCGGGGCGGCGGGGACGGTGGTTGATATGTCAGTGGCCGTGGAGTTCGTGCGGGCGATGCAGCGGCCGCGGTGTGCTTGGTGGAGGGAGGCTCGTCTCTCCTGTCTGGGCAGCTCGGTTGGCTCGGCATCGAGGCGTGGTGGTGGCCCCTGCGTGGCGATGGCGAGGTTGATGTGCAGGTGTGCGCGGGTCAGTGGAGGTGCTAGTGCGTCGGTCATCCGCGTGGGAGTGGTGGTGTTGCTGATTCGGGCGAAAGCTTGGCCGGTACTAGCTGGCCGGCGGCCACTGCGCTCGTGGGCGTCGCTTTCTTCCTTGGAGGCGTCGTCGTGGTGATTTGTGCATCCTCATCTCTCAAGTCAAGATCTCCAGGCGAAAGTCGGGGTCCTGGTTGGATCAGGCGGCGGCGGCGTCTCCAACGTCGTTTTCCCTCTTGAGGGCACCGTCTTGGAGGTCTTGGTCCCTTTTGTGCTTCCTGCAGGCTGGACGTGCACGACATCGTGGTTGGCAGGTGCCCGGCCAGCAGTGAGGTTGGTGTGGCATTGCGACGCGTGCGGCAACGACGATGATGGTGAGCAGAGTCGAGTCGTGGCTTGTCCTTTTGATATCGAAGGTCTGGTGCGTCTATGGGTGTGCCCATGCTGGTTTCTGGCGGTGATAGAGAAGTCAGAGCTGCGGGAGGCGGGGCCGCTGCGGAGACGATGACTCCATAAGGGCGGTTTTCATTGTGCGGTGCTCTCCGGATGTTGCGTTAGGTTAGGTCGGTGCGAGGCTTGCAACTTTCTCCTGTGATGCTTGTCAGCAAAATCGAAGCTGCCATGTTCTCGACGTTGCGGTTGACTGTTTGGCATTGTTGTGGCCAGGTCGTCCATGTGTGCCCCTTTGGGGTTTGATCTAGGTTTTCGCCCGGTTTTTCCTCTAATTAACTGGGCAACTCTCTTCTCCTTAATCAATGAAAATGGCAAATTTTTGCCTCGTTTAAAAAAAATTAAAACCTTCATTATTGAAAGTACTTCCACACCATATAATTTGTTATGATGAATATTTATATTTGTTTTCTGTAAACTTGATCAAACATTAGGAAGTTTGAATTCAATCCATTCTAATATGCAGAGTAAATAAAAACGGAAAGAGTACCACTAGTATAACCTTTGACCAGCCAAAATGACCACAACAAAAATTGTATGCGTCCATCACTCACTTATCGATTGAGGCAACATTTTGGAGGCCAGACTCGGCTAGTAAAATTAAGTTTTGGATGATTTTATTTTTAACGTGTACTCTGCCATTCTTTGCCACCTTTCCGTGAGCTCATCCCCTGCAGGCCCCGAAATCAAAGAACTACAAAGGCTGCACGCCCATAGCTTTACCTGCGTTGAAAGCTGACTGGTGCGTAGGCGTAGTTCACCGAGAACAGTCAGCAACAAGATTAGTGTTTTATCCTAAATAGAAAACAAAATTTGTGTTTTAGAAAAAAAACACAAGGTTAGTTGACGAGAACATGGACCATGGTTAAGATGCCGGACTGTCGATCGGCTATGCCAAAGAGTGTGCGCGGCGTGGACTCCGCAGACGGCGTCGTTAGAAACAATTCTAGCTCTGGTTACATCAATTTCTTCAACAAGTATTTTTGGGCATTTCAGAACGAAACTTTCGGCTAGATTGAAATGTTCGTGGTTGTTGATCCATGGATGGACTCTCTCGACCAGCTGGTTGACGGCTACGACCGGCGGACCACCGCAGCTGAACCCTGAAACCGCCTGGCTGGCCCTCGACCCGTTGCAAAACCGCTCCCGTCGCCGGGCGGTCGGCGGCGGCGCGGTACGGAGTTGGACTGCACGCAGCCCGGCCCGAATCCATCTCGGCTTCTTTCTCCTGATGTCACGCGGTGTACGTACCCGATGATGTTCGCTAAACTGTCACCGTAGACGACCGCTTTAATCTTTTCTATGGAGTAGATAGATAGCTTTATCCGTCAGCTTACGGGCATGCTTTGCTTGCCGCTTCACGCCTCACGAAGCACTATCGATCGATCCTTTCCCGGCCTTGCGCCGCGCACATCTTGTCTATGTGCTGGTCAAACAAATGGCCACCTTTCCGTTCCTTGCGACGTCGCGTAAAAACTACTCCTAGTAGCATCACCACTGTTTTTTTTTGTAGCATCACCACTATTGAAGCATACCTGTCCGCCGAAACCGGAAAAGATGGTTATAGCATAACCTGCATGGGGCCCAAACCAAAGAACAACGAGCCATAGTTTGACCTGCGTATGTACGTACGTACTCCCTCCGTTCTAAAATAGATGACCCAACTTTGTATTTGGGTCATCTATTTTGGAACGGAGGGAATTGAAGAGACTGACTGGCTGGTGGTGCCCTGGAGTAGTGGTTCAGCGAGGATGGTCAGCAACAAGATTAGTATTTTGTCCTTTTGCTAGTTCTTAACTCGAAATGGCTTCACACACGATGCGATTGCACGATCTGCGAACGATAGACAGTGTGCATGCATCAGCTAACAGGAAAACCAACTGCCTCCTGCATGTACGCGTGCGCTTCTTAATTTTTGCGGCGGAGCAGCAATGTTGATTAGTTGACGAGAAGAACACGGACCTGGGGTAGGATGCAACCAAAAAGCTCTGCTCAGGTCTGTTCGTTTAAAGCTTGCGAGCGCTCATTAACCGACTACAACATGTTATGGCCTACGAGATGATGTTGGTGATTTTCACGAAGGAAGATGATGACTACAAAATGAATTGTGCTCGTTTGTTGCCTTGTATAGTCTAGGTTGGGTCTATTAAAAAAGGCTATCACATAAAATACGAATATGTGTTGTGATGTACTAACAACTTTAACGAGCTGCTTGTGAAATTCGTTAAGTTTGATAAGCTGAAATCAGTAAATGGCTCTGTTCATTAAGAAGCAAGCTACGAGCTTGACGAGTTGAACTATCTAGCATTCATTAAACTTGCGAGCTACGAGCTTTGGTCCACCCCTAATATCACATACCATTGCGGAGAAAGCCTCATCAAGGTAGCACATTGGTGTCATCGTCATCGCATATCCCAAGTAGTAGGATCGGCCTTCCTTTACACTAGTAGAAAAAGGGTCAAATGTCAAGCACATTAGTGCCGGTTTGCTTTTGAGCCGGCACTAATGTGTGCATTAGTGCCGATTCCAACGGCTAGCCAACCGCTTTCATTAGTACCGGTTCGTGGCCGACCTTTAGCATCGGTTCGTGCCACGGACCGGTACTAAAGTGAGTGGTGGCAGGATGTTGTCAGTCCGGAGCCCCTCCAGCACCTTTAGTACCGGTTCACGGCACGAACCGGTGCTAAAGGTCGTCCTACATAAACCCTTCGTCCACCCGAGCTCGCTCTATTCTTCCCCTTTCCCCTCTCCTCTCTGTTCTTCCCCTCTTCCTCTCGAGCTCATCACACATTTCGCCCAAAATTTGTCAAGATTTGAAGGCCCCCATCCATTCAAATGATCACAAAGGTTAGCAACTTTGTCCTTTCATCTCTCATTGCTAGATTAGCTCTTGCAATGCTTTGTATAGTGATTAATTTATGAGTTTAGTAATTTGGTAGAAAATATATGTGCTAGTATTTGATTTATATGCAATTTGTGGTCAAAACTAACACTTAGTTTGCATATGTAGGTGTGGTTTACTTAGTGCCTTCTAAATCTCCGTCGTAACCACAGTCGATCGCCCGCACCGTTCCGTCGCCGGCATCACCTTGTGGTGAGCCTCTTGTTCATGAATGTTTTACATTACCAAATTGATGTTTGTGTGATTTGGATATATAGTTACTCGTATAATTATCTTACCCGTACGTTGTTTGTTATACATAGTGCCATGGTTTTGATATCCGTCCCCGTCGGCCCTCGTCCTTGTTATGATTCGGATGTGGTATATTCTTTTTTAAAACTAGTTGTTGCATTTCGTGTTTATGACAAATTATGCCCATCAAGTTGACGTAGATACTTTTGTCTAGGAGGTTTGTGAACCAGAAATTCCAACCGACCCTATTGTCGATAGGTTAAATTTAGTTGAAAGAGAAAACGAGTATTTGAAAGAAAAATTGAAAAGAATTGAGGGGGAGAAGATGGAATTGGAGTTGCATGTTGCCGATGTCGTCGATGATCACAAGATCAAGATGGAGAAAATGCGCTTGAAGATTAGAAAGATTAGAAAATATGCCATTGATAGTGAGGCTTGGCATCATTATGTTGTTGGATCAATTGTTACCTTAGTTGCGATGTTGATCGCATTTGTTGTTGCATTTAAATTCTTTAGTTAGAGAGTTATTTGTTTGTTGCATTTAAGTCTTGTATGAACTTTATGTATGAACTTGTATTAATTTGGTCTATTCGGTGTTGTGTAATGAAGATGAGCCGACAATGGATGTACGATGACCGATGCTCTCCCGAGTTCATCAATGGCGTGCAAACTTTTCTGCTTGCCGCTGAGGCAAACAAGCGGGCGGATGGTTTTATGCCTTGTCCATGTTTAGTCTGTAAGAATGATCACAATTACTCTACGTCAAGAACCATTCACGTCCACCTGTTTAAGTTCGGTTTCATGCCCCACTATAATGTTTGGACCAAGCACGGAAAAAGAGGGGTTATGATGGAAGACAATGAAGAAGAAGAGGATGACGACAGCTATCCTGGCCATGGGTTCCCTGAATATGATGATACAACAATGGGGGAAGAAGCTGAGCTGGCAATGCGGGAAGAAGCTGAAGAAGAGGCATCAGATGAGCCCGCTGATGATCTAGGTCGGGCCATTGCCGATGCAAAGAGAAACTGCGCAAGTGATTTGGAGAAGAAGAAGTTGCAGCGCATGTTAGAGGATCACAAGAAATTGTTGTACCCGAATTGCGAAGCTGACAAGAAAAAGTTGGGCACCACACTGGAATTGCTGCAATGGAAGGCAGAGAATGGTGTATCTGACAAGGGATTTGGAAAGTTGCTGGTAATGATAAAGAATATGCTTCCAAAGGACAACGAATTGCCCGAGAGTACGTACGAAGCAAAGAAGGTTCTCTGCCCTCTAGGGTTAGAGGTGCAGAAGATACATGCATGCCCTAATGACTGCATCCTCTACCGCGGTGAGTACGAGGATTTGAACGCTTGCCCGGTATGCGGTGCATTGTGCTATAAGATCAGGCGCGATGACCCTGGTGATGTCGAGGGCGAGCGCCCCGGGAAGAAGATTCCTGCCAAGGTGATGTGGTATGCTCCTATAATACCACGGTTGAAACATTTGTTCCGAAACAAAGAGCATGCCAAGGCGATGCGATGGCACAGAGAAGACCATAAGAAAGACGGAAAGTTGAGAGTACCCGCTGACGGGTCGTAGTGGAGAAAATTTGAGAGAAAGTACGGGAAGCAGTTTGCAGATGACGCAAGGAACGTATGGTTTGGTCTAAGCGCAGATGGCATTAATCCTTTTGGGGAGCAGAGCAGCAACCATAGCACCTGGCCTGTGACTCTATGTTTGTATAACCTTCCTCCTTGGTTGTGCATGAAGCGGAAGTTCATTATGATGCCAGTGCTCATCCAAGGCCCTAAGCAACCCGGCAACGACATTGATGTGTACCTAAGGCCATTAGTTGAAGAACTCTTACAGCTGTGGAATGGAACAGGTGTACGTGCGTGGGATGAGCACATGGGGGAAGAATTTGACCTAAAGGCCTTGTTGTTCGTGATCATCAATGATTGGCCTGCTCTCAGTAACCTTTCAGGACAGACAAACAAGGGATACCGCGCATGCACGCACTGTTTGGATGATACCGACAGTATATATTTGGACAATTGTAGGAAGAATGTGTACCTGGGACATCGTCGATTTCTTCCGAGCAGGCATCCCGTAAGAAAGAAAGGCAAGCATTTCAAAGGTGAGGCGGATCACCGGACGAAGCCTCGCCACCGTACTGGTGCTGATGTACATGATATGGTCAAGGATTTGAATGTAGTCTTTGGAAAGGGTCCTGGCGGACAACCTGTTCCGAATGACGCTGACGGACGTGCACCCATGTGGAAGAAGAAATCTATATTTTGGGACCTGCCCTATTGGAAAGATCTAGAGGTCCGCTCTGCAATCGACGTGATGCACGTGACGAAGAATCTTTGCGTGACCCTGCTTGGCTTCTTGGGCGTGTATGGGAAGACAAAAGATACACCTGAGGCACGGGTGGACCAGCAACGTATGCATGGAAAAGACGGCATACATCAGGGTCATGCCAGCTACGCTCTTACCAAAGAAGAGAAGGAAATCTTCTTTGAATGCCTGCTCAGTATTAAGGTACCGTCTGGCTTCTCGTCGAATATAAAGGGAATAATAAACATGGCAGAGAAAAAGTTCCAGAACCTAAAGTCTCATGACTGCCACATGATTATGACGCAACTGCTTCCGGTTGCATTGAGGGGGCTTCTACCGGATAACGTTCGATTAGCCATTGTGAAGCTATGTGCATTCCTCAATGCAATCTCTCAGAAGGTAATCGATCCAGAAATCATACCAAGGTTAGAGAATGATTTGGTGCAATGTCTTGTCAGTTTTGAGTTGGTGTTCCCACCATCTTTCTTCAACACCATGACGCACGTCCTAGTTCACCTATGCGAAGAGATTAATGTTTTGGGTCCTGTATTTCTACACAATATGTTCCCCTTTGAGAGGTTCATGGGAGTCTTAAAGAAATATGTTCATAACCGTGCTAGGCCAGAAGGAAGCATCTCCAAGGGCCATGAAAATGAGGAGGTCATTGAGTTTTGTATTGACTTTATTCCTGACCTTAAACCGATTGGTGTTCCTGAATCACGGCATGAGGGCAGACTGGATGGAAAAGGCATGCTAGGAGGGAATCAAAAAATATGTATGGACGGACATTCTCTCACTGTAGCACACTACACAGTTATACAGAATTCCGCCTTGGTGGCTCCGTATATGGATGAACACAAGAATTTTCTACGCTTCAAACACCCGGAGCGGTCTGATGACTGGATTACACGTGAACAAACCAGGAGTTTCGCCGGCTGGTTGCAGACACGTACCATGCATGATGCCTCTATTGAAGATGACATGTACTCGTTGTCTCAGTTACCATCTTCGAATATAATGACTTTCAAAGGGTACGAGATAAATGGTAATACATTTTACACGATCGCCCAAGATAAGAAGAGCACCAACCAAAGCAGTGGTGTCCGCTTTGATGCAACAACCAAGACGGGAAAGGAAACATATTATGGTTACATAGAGGAGATATGGGAACTTGACTATGGACGTGGTTTGAAGGTCCCTTTGTTTCGGTGCAAATGGGTCAATATGACACGATATGGGGTAACGGATAGGGATGGCAATGGGTACCCATTATCCGCGTACCCTGTGGGTAAAAAACCTATTAGGGTAAGGGTATGGGACAAAAAATTACCCATGGGTACTTAAATGGGAAAATATCATACCCATCGGGTAGAGAGGGTACGGGTATGGGATCTGATAACCCATGCCCGCGTACCCATGTACCCATCTAAAATGTTGACAGGTGGGTTTCCGTTAATATTCCAATGTATTCATTTTCCCTCCTAATCATGCTAGGTAAAAACTCTAATGTGTATTCAAATTATCTCTATAATTTATCATGATTTCGTGAACTAAAAGTGTATGCATATGTGTTGTATTTATGATTATGTGTTGTTGTTTAACATTTTTATGTGTCACTTTATAGGCAAGTATTTTTCTTTATGAGAATATGTTGTTGTTACAATATGTTGTTGTACATTGTTGTTTAAAATGTGTTGTTATTAATAATTTATGATTATATGTTGCTTTTTACAACTATTTTCTACTCAATTGATGTGTTGTAAACGCGGTTATTTGTACCCGCGGGTACCCATATACCCTGGCGGGTGACGGGTATGGGAAAAAATTGTACCCTTGACGGGTATGGGCATGGGTGATGGGTAAACTCAGGGCGGACGGGTAAGGGTATGGGGTAGCTCCACCCGTACCCATACCCTGCGGGTGCCATCCCTAGTAACGGAAGACCCGCAGTATGGAATGACAACAGTGGATCTCACATACGATGAGTCAAAGCGCCACATAGTTCTTTCTGGGAAGAGAAACATCGTGGGAGTGGATGACAAGACAGACATGTCAGAAGATTATGAAAAGTTTGATGAAATTGCTCCATTCACAGTGAATATTGACCCGACCATCCAGTTAAATGATGAAGATTTTCCATGGCTACGGCGCAAAGGGACATACGCGAAGAAAAAGTTTCACACCCAAAGATCTGGGATGTGATCGGCTTCACTATCATCACTTTCTTCTGTGTTTCACACCCATGAGGGAATCTCTGTAATAGTTAGGGTAGTTATGTGATTTGGCATTTGAAACGCGAAGAAATTTTATGTGCAAACAAATTCTTTCATGCATTTATTGATTTTTTCAACTAAATGACCCTGAAATTGAAAAGCATTTCAAATGAACTCAGAAAAGGTTGAAAGTTGGCATGGTATCATAATTTCACCCACATAGCATGTGCAAAAAAGTAGAGAGGGTTACCGTAAAAACTAGATGCACTTCGTGTATAAAATGGACAATCTCTTTCAAAGTATCAGGGTTTCGGACGAAAACTCATCCGTTACAAAGGCATTTCATTTTTTAAATAACCTAAGCATTACCAAATTGAATATAATGATAAAACACACTAATATTAAACATAAAAAAAGAATCACTGAAAATCTATTTTCAAAGTTAAGTTATTCACAAACTAGTGATTCACACAAATTTCAAATAATTCAAAATGTAAACTATTCAAATTTGTAAACTACCGGCACTAATAGAAAGTTTGTAATTTTTTGTACCTAAAGCAAAAATATTCACAAAGAAACTCTAAATAAAGCAAAAAACAACTCAAAAATAAATAAAACAAAAATAAATAAAGCAAAAATAAATAAAGCAAAAAAATAAGAAAATAAAAAAGCCCGCTTACTGCGCCACAGCGACCTGCATACGACTAGAAACCCGACCTGTTGTTGGGCCAGGATGCAGGCCCGCAAAGGCCCAATAGGCCCACAGGGCAGCATAGAACAGGTAGGCCCACAAGGCCTGCAATAGAGAGGAACTCGAGACAGCTGCCGCAGCGGAGCTTATAAGCAGGTGCGGGCGCCCTTCGGCTAGCGGGGTGGGACTAAACTTGCCCGCACCGCACCTGCGCCACCGCACCCCTTTAGTACCGGGTCGTGGCTCCAACCGGTACTAAGGGGGGTCTTTAGTACCGGTTGGTGCCACCACCTGGTACTAAAAGTGTGCGCTTCCCGCCGCTTCGCCTGGCCAAAACAGACCTTTAGTACCGGTTGGTGGCTCCAACCGGTACTAAAGGTGGGTTCTATATAAGAAAACACTTCAAAAAAATTCGGCAGTTCGTTCTCCCTCTGCTTCTTCTCCTCTGCCCCGTCGCTGCCGCCCCTCATCGCCGCCCCCGTCGCCGCCCCTCGTCGCCGCCTCCGTCGCCGCCCCCGTCGCCGCCCCTCGTCGCCGCCTCCGTCGCCGCCCCTCGTTGCCGCCCCAGTCGCCGTCCGTCGCCCTCCCCTCTGCCTCGCCGTCCCGTCGCCTCGCCGTCGCCCGCGCTGTGAGCCCCTCTCCCCGGCCCCTCTCCTCCCTCCAATCGAAGCCACCGCGCCGCCGGCGTCGTAGGGTGCACACGCACACGCGCGCGCGCACACACACAGAGGCACACAGAAACACACACACGATTTTGTTTTTTCTGTGTTTTATACAAATGTTTTAGATGAATTAATTAATTAATTAGATTAATGTCAAATAGTATATAGAAATGTTAGAAATGTTAGAAATTTTAGAAATGTTTGTTTTATCTAGATGAATTCGATTAATTTCAAATTGTTATAGAAATGTTAGAAATGTTATAGAAATGGTAGTTTTTAGTTTCTTATAATTTTAGTTATAGAAATGTTATCAATTTTTCTGTTTTTTGGTTATAGAAATATTAGAAATGTTAGTTATATATATATATATATATATAAATGTTAGAAATTTTAGAATTAGTTTTAGCTAGATGAATTAGATTAATGTCAAATTGTTAGACGATGATCGATGTTTTTTTCAGTTTGTTATAATTTCAGTTATCACAATCCAATCATTTAAAAAATGTTACTTTTTGCGGGCATATAGTATTTGTTTTCGACGATGCCCGGCCCGCATCCTCGCCGTCAACCCGTTCGCGACGACGTCCGGCTGACCCATGTTCGGGATTCGGCTCCGCCGGGCTGGCACTGGGAGGTGCTACCTGGAGGGGCGCGCCGCTTGGTGAGGAACCCGGCCTCGGGTCCCGTCGTCGACCCTGATCTCCTTTGGTGGCGTTCGCGTGGGCCACATTCGGTGCAGAGGGAGCCGGCCCCGCCGGAGGTGGTGCGTCGTCGTGTCAGGGAGGAGGACGAGCACGTCCATCGCTACATGGCTGCTATGGACATCAGGTTCTCCAATACCTGGCAGGTTCTTTGGGCAGATGACCGGAGATATGATCCTATGATGGTTCCTTGTCTTTGGGTGTCCACCGCCCGCGCCTCAGGAACCGCGAGTGGCCTAGATTCTTCTATAGTATTCGATCTTTATTAGCTACCTAGCCAGTGATGTATTCGAGATTATATATTATTCAAGACGATGTATTCGAGATTATATGTTATTCGAGACGATGCATATTATGTACTATATGATTCAGTTTTCCTTATTGATTGCATCCATGCATTTTAATTTGAATACTAAATTGTTTTATATTTCTTCGGTATTAGGTAAATAAAAGCTATGGCGGACAATACCGGCAGAGAGGGAGAAGAGGCCCTGTTCGAGATCATACGCAACCCTAGCAGGGCAGATGATCTGAATGAAACAAATGACGGCTCCCAATATCTGAACAATACCGGGGAGGGTGATGATAAGATATTCGATCTCGACGACCGCGCTGATGAAGTCATGAACTATGATTATGATTATGATGACGCAGACAATGATTATGATGACGAATACAATGTTGATCTTGAAATAACAAAGACTACCGGCGAGGTATATTTATATAAGCAGGCATCTAGTGATCATCACATGTTTTTTTATTTGAAGATATATTAACGAATCGATCTTTCTTCTTTCAGCCCTCCGGATCGAGCAAATATGCTTCTACAGACAACAGGACAAAGCGCGGCCCGGGCAAAAAGTTGAAGGAGGGTGTAAAGTACAACATCGATTCCATCAAAGCTAGTGGCGAACCCCTCACGCCTAAGAACATTGCGAACAAGTTTGTTCGTCAGTGCGGAGTTCTTGTGAAGGACCAACTCCCAATCTCCATTCAAGAATGGAAAGAGCCAAAAACTAAACGTCCAAATGTTACTTGGGTCGACGACACAGCAAAACAAAAGCTTTGGGAATCTCTGATGGAACATTTCACCCTACCAGATTATTTCACTGATGCAGATGTGCAGAAAGTGAAGGACGCTGCTCTTAAGAAGATGGCAATTGCATTCAACACCCACAAGAAAACTGTATGGGCCAACTACCTCACTGCAGAAAGGAAGACTCCAGAATTCAAGGGAACACTGGAGAAGCAAAGAGAACACTGGCCCGCTTTCGTGAAATTCAAGGAATCAGAATTATCTAAGGAACGGTCGAGAAAAAACAAGGCCAATGCCGCAAAAAAGACGCAGTTCCATAGGCTGGGTCCAGGTGGCTACGCGGTGGCAATGCCTAAGTGGGATAAGTCTGAGCAAGAGATGGAGGATGCAGGGGTCACTCCAATTACTAGGAGCTAGCCCCCCAGGTGCAGAACTTGGTTCTATGCGCATGGGGGGCGTTGGACCCGAAGACAGGCCTGGTTTCGAAGAAGGCAAGTCTAAAAGGAGCAGAACAAAAGTTACTTGATGCAATAGAAGATGCTCGAAAGGGGGTGTTCACGCCCAACAGAGAGAACGACGAGCTTACGCGCGCCCTGGGAAATCCTGAACACCCGGGAAGAACATGAGGCAAGGGCGTTATTCCCTGGTATGAGGGCTTTTCGAAATGGAACGACGACTACAGGACCCGTGCAAGAAAGAAGATGGAGGAGGAGAAGAAGAGGAAGCTGGAGGAGGAGCAGAGGAAGCAGGACGCGGAACGCCTTCAAGGCCTAGAAGCAAGGCACGCGGACTTGGCACTCAAATTCCAGCAGCAGCAGCAGCAGATCGACTCACTTAGCCAGGAAAGGGGGTCTCAGCAGCGGCAGCAGCAAGCGGATGATCATCCAGCATTGGATAGCACCGTCCCATCCATGCCGAGAAGCAGCGTTGGTTCCGCCCCGGGCGACGCACTGCTGGATACATACCCTCTGGATGACATCATAGAGAACACTAACTGTGAGCTACACTTCAAAATGAAGAACATATCCATGAAGGTGGCGGACGTCGTTGCTTTTACAATTACCCCCGAAGCAACCTTCCATTGCGCCCCGATTCCAGAGGGCTATGCTCGTGTCTTGGTTGATGAGGTGGTGGACCCATATTCGGGGCTAGATCTTGACATTTCTGGAGGTGACGACGAGCACACACTGGGAGAGGCCATACATCGTATCATCCTATGGAGAAAGGATTGCATCATCTTTCAAAGTCCACCGACACCGCGTCTGCCGACTCCTCCTCGAAGTCCACCACCGTGTCAGCAGACTCCCGCTCCTCCAAGTCCACGAACGCGTGAGCAGACTCCTGCTTCAAGTCCGGCACAGTGTCAGGCCACTCCTCCTGTTTCAAGTCTGACACCGTGTCAGGCCACACCTCCTGCTTCAAGTCCGGCACAGCGTCAGGCCACACCTCCCGCTTCAAGTCCGACACCGTGTCAGGCCACACCTCCTGCTTCAAGTCCGGCACAGCGTCAGACCACTCCTCCTGCTCCAACTAAGCCATGTCAGCCGTCTCCGCCGCCTAAGCAATCGCAGAAGAGACACGCCGCAGCTATGGTGCGTAGCAGTACGAGTCGAGGTAGTACAGAAAGTACAGGCGGAGACAAGAGATATAAATATGGTCCAAGCAGCCTCGCTCCTCTTCCTCACAGGCCTTACGACATGACCGATGAGCAAAACGATGCAATAGTGCGGGCCGAAGTGGACGCTCATTTTTGACCAAAACCGGCAACGCCGCCGAGGGAGAAAGTGCCTGAGGAAAAGATTGACCACTTCATTCGTATGGCTAGACCACCAGCTCCCAAGCCTGTTGACTCAGACTATGAGCGCCAAATCAGGAAGGCACATCGAGCACGACTACAGAAAGAAGCGAGCTCGAGCTCGAGCCAACAAGCAGCTGTCAAAAAATGTGAGAAAACCGTTCCCCAGCTGGGAGAACAGGCGGCGCAATCGACCCCCCCCCCTCCCGCTTGTTGTGCCAACAACACATGAGAGTACGCGCGCCCAATATTATTATGGGTAAACCGTTTACGTTCCCGAGCTGGGCGATGTGGTAATAACCGAGGAGCATATAATGCAAGCTGAAATGCTCAAGATCACTGTTGGACAACTCGAGATCGAGCCCATGTCTCTGCTTAGAGAGGAGAAAATAAAACGGAAATATGTCCGGGGCCAAGCTTTGGTCGAGCCCGAGGAGGTCAAGAACCTCCCAACGAGAATGTATGAATTGCATGATTGGTACATGAAAATTACCAAGATTTCCAATCGAGAGTCCCTCATGGTGCAAGTCGAGGAAGATCATTACTTCAATAAGAAAGCTCTGTCCGTTGAGTATTCAGAACTATTTCAGTTATTCAATCAAGATGCACTCGACAAATCTATCGTCAGTTGCTATTGTCTGTAAGTGATTTCTTTCTATAATTTAAGTCTCAAGCTAACTCTAATGCTCATTGATTGATCATTAATTACCTGTAATTATATATCCTCACTATATATTCTTTTCTGTGGTATTATGCAGGATGAAGATGTATGAAATGAAAAAAATTGGACGCTATGGCATTGGGTTCATTGACCCAAATACCGTTAATGAATACACATGGAAATTGGAATGGTGTAGACAAGATGTAGAGAAATGCATGCTAGAGTTCTTGAAGCGCCTCAATAGCAATGAAGATATACTACTTCCTTACAACTTCGAGTGAGTCACACTGTCTTATACTACAAATTCTGTTTTTGCTTACTAGCTAGATGTTAATAAGTGTATAGGGTTTAGGGTTATAGTTGATTGGTGTTATGCACATGCCCGCTTAATTTATACATGCAAACGTATGCGCATGCAGCTTCCACTGGATCTTCTTAGACATTAAAGTTGACGAAGGAAAAGTTGAAGTACTGGACTCACTACTTAAAAAAGATAGTGACTACAGCATCGTGAAGGGGATAGTCAACAGGTAATTTCAATCATTATTAACTATATCTCGGCCTATTAAGTTCGTCATTTCCTGATATGAACTATTTTTAATAACCCCTTTATTAATTTTCTTTGTCGGCGGGCAGGGCTTGGGCAAAGTACATCAAGGTGACTCCAGGAAAATGGCGACAAAAGCTATGTTGGTATCGACCCAAGGTAAGTAATTAAGTAGTACTAGCTAGCTAGCTACCATATCTTTAATTCTTGTTTCAATACCATCAATTAATTAACATGCTTGATTAATTATTATCTGATTAAATTTTATTCTCGTAAAGGCCCTGAAGCAAGCGCCGGGGACTGAAGTGTGTGCATACTACGTTTGCGAGAACATTCGCATGATGGCGTCCGAAAGGAGCAGATCTGATAGACAGGACTGGGTACGTTTGCCAGAACACTATTCACAAATCTTACATGATTGTCGATATCTAGTCACACAACTAATACACATGCATATTGATCTCCTTCTTAACAGTTCAAAGAGGTGCGGGACCAGCTCCTACCAGAGGAGCGCATACGAGCACTTCAAGAGGAAATAGCGGGATTTTTGCTCGACCAGGTCATAGATCCCAAAGGAGAATACTATTACCCGCTACCGCCCCATGAACCACTTGTCATCGTGCTCCGAAGGCACCAAGGCAACATGTAGGAGAAATTGTATATATATACATGTGTATGTGTGAATAATTAATGTGGTTGTGAGACATTCGATTATATATATATATATATATATATATATATATATATATATATATATGTGTGTGTGTGTGTGTGTGTGTGTGTGTGTGTGTGTGTGTGTGTGTGTGTGTGTGATCGGTTCTACGAGAAAATATATTTATATATATGCATAACGTGTACAATATGTAGTATCGTAAAATACCAGCAAACAAAAAAGAATTAAATGGAAAACACAAAATTAATGAAAAAATAAAAAATTAAAACCAAACCCCCCCCCCCCAAACATTTAGTACCGGTTGGTGCTACCAACCGGTACTAATGGTCTACCAGCACTCGGGCCTGGCTCGTGCCACGTGGTGGCACTTTAGCGCCGGTTCGTGCCGAACCGGTAGTAAAGGGGGGCGGGCCTTTAGTCTCCACTCTTTAGTGCCGGTTGCAGAACCGGCACTAAAGGCCCTTACGAACCGGCGCTAAAGCCCGGTTCTGCACTAGTGAAACGACCCTAACTTCGCCATTTTTCGTGGCCTTGCAATATTCTGACACCAAAGGATCCGTGACGCATCATGACCGCATGCGTGATCCTGCATAACAAGGATTATAGAGGAGGAGCGCTGCAACACTTTCGTTATGAGAATGAGGGGAACAAAATTTATATACCACCTGTTGAGTCAGAGAGGGATGAACAATGATAATTTATTGAAATGCATCGACGGATCGGAAACCGATTGGCATGATGATCTTGTTGAGTATTTGCGGGCGGTCCTTGGTCAATAACTTCTACAAATTGTTTTACTTCGAATGACTTGGATCATTTTTTCTATTTACTTTGAATAGTTTGGACTTTGGACCATCTGTTATGTTCAAATTTGCATTTGAATATCTAAATATACATTCATCAATTGTAGATCTGAAATATAATTATTTGAATTATTATGTTAATAGAATAGACATGCATACGCCATTTTTATATACAAGTTTAAAAAGAAATCAAAAAACAAATTACTCGGTAGATCTATTGGAATCTGCTAAAGCGCTTCATCAGCAAACATTTCCTAAATTATTAGGACAGCTTCATTAACCATTTATTGAAAAAGTTCTGATGGGATCAGCAGGAGATGCTCCTACTGTCACCGCGACTGATTTATCCGTAGTAGCATGTGGTTACAGATATGCTTGCCACTTGGTGTGATCTAGAAGCACCATTGTTTCCGATTTTACGGAGAAAGCCTCATCAAGGTAGCACATTGGTGTCATTGTCATCACTTCATCCCAAGCAGTAGCATTGGCCTTCCTTGGTCAATAACTTCTCTATAAATTATTTGAATTATGATAGATCTGAAATGATGTCCAATGACATGTGCCCGAAATATAATTATTTGAATTATTATGTTGATAGAATAGACATGCATACACCGTTTGTATATACAAGTTTAAAAAGAAATAAAAAAATTACTAGGTAGATTTATTGGAATCAGCTAAAGCGCTTCATCAGCAAACATTTTCTAAATCATTAGGACACCTTCATTAACCATTTATTGAAAAAGTTTTTATGGGATCAATAAGAGATGGTCCTACTGTCACCGTCGACTGATTCATCAGCTGGAGATGCTCCTACTGTCACCGTCGACCGATGGTTACGGATATGCTTGCCACTTGGATGTGTTCTAGAAGCACCATTGTTTCCGATTTTGCGGTGCAGACATGTGTAGTGGACTGGTCAAACGGTCCACTTTGTCTCTTGCCAGGAGCAGTTCGGCAGCGTCATGCAAAAACAAATATTCCCTTCATTTCTATAATATAGTGTCCACCTTTTCAAGATTCAATTTTGATCATAAGTTAGACAAATAATGCATAAATCATTTTACTGAAAATTATACCTTTGAAAACTTTTTTTGAATACGAATTCAAAGGTATCTGTCATGTTCCCGCCCTGTCGTTCATATTGGCTAAATTTATGATCAAAATTAAATCTCAAAAAGCGTGGGCATACTACATTATAAAATGGAGGGAGTACTATTAAAATGCCTATTCTTTTTAAAACAAAATGTATGACTTGTCCTCGCATAAAATGGGGGGAAATAGTACTAGAAGAGTATAACCTGTAGGCGCCCAAATTAGAGAACAACAAGGCAACACGCCCATAGTTTTGGCTGCGTTGAAAGCTGACCGGTGCCTAGGAGTAGTTCAGCAAGAACAGCCAGCAAACAAGATTAGTTCAGCAAGAACAGCCAGCAAACAAGATTAATTGACCGATGGCGGACTGTGGATCGGCTATGCAATACAGTGTGCGCGGCGTGGTCACCGCAAACGGCGTCGTCAGAAACAGCTCCGTCATTCTAATATCCATCTGTAGCTTATGATTATTTCAAAACAAAACTTTCAGGCTAGTTTGAAATGCTCGTGGTGGTCGATCCATGGATGGACTCACTCGATCGGCTGGAATGGTTGACGGACCGCCGCGGCTGAATCCTGAAACTACCTGTCCGGCAGGCCAATCCGAGAACTCACTGGTCACCCCCTCGCGCCCCCCTTGCCTGTGCGGCGGCGGCTAGATCCATGGCCAGCATGGTGCTCTTCCCCTCGGTGGAGTCTGTGCGAAGCCGCGGATCTGGCGTCCTATCCAGGTCCGCCCCGGCGTGGTTTTTTTTTTTTCCAGCCGGTGAGTGGCGGCTGGAGGCTCCCCGCTGACGTGCTGACAGCGGCTTTCGTCTTTGCAGCGAGGCTCCGTACGGTTCTAGTCAGCTGCGAGATCGGGGGCCGTGCCTTCCAGTGAAAATCGCGCCGACTACGGTCATGGCGGATGATGGCAGCATCTGTGACGTTGTTCCCTTCTCGAGGCATCGTTGTTGCAGGTCGTGGCATCCCACTCGTGATGCTCCGGCGGAAACCCTAGATCTGGGTGTACCGGATCAGACTATGATGGCTCCTTCGATGCTGTTGTCCCGCTTGGGGGCATCATTTTGGAGCAAGTGCTGACTGGAATGGACAAGAGGAGGAGCGGTGTTACATCTACCACAAGGCTGACGGCGGATCCCGGTGGCATGGCACTGTGGAGGTTCGGCGACGGGCGTGTGTGGACGGATACGTGCAGGATGGTGTCGTTGTCTGGCGCCGTGGTGGCGTCGACGGCAAGCCAGGCAAGGTCGATGTGTCAGTTCCTGCTCTGGAGATGGACCGGTGGAAGATGGCGGCGGCAGACTCTGAGACTGAGAGACTGAGAGTGCGCCGGTCTGGTGTGTGACCCATTCCTGGTATGTGGCTAGGCTAGGGCATCCGGTTTTGGATGTTATACTTTGGTGTGATGTCTGTTTGGTATTTGACTCGGACATTCGGCACCCCTTCATCAAAGGGATAGGAATAGCAACAAGTGTTGACTAGATAGTGGTTTCAGATTTATTGATGTATTACTTTATATGATTTTTATGAATAATTAATAAAATGGCTGCATGTATTATACTGATACAGAGGCCTGGTCCTAAAAAACTGTCCGGCCGGCCGTCGGCGGCGGTGCGGTACGGAGTTGGACGGCACGTAGCCCGGCCCGAATCCATCCCGGTTTAAGTTCTAAGCATCCCTGATTAAAGAGGGGCTAAAACTAGTCTTAAGACTAAAAAAATTTAGTTAAGGGTACCCCTACTGAAATGTGGATTAGTCCTCTCTCCTCATTTAACTCCTCTTCCGTGATTGAAGGGTTTGGAGGATAATAAATGCTCATTAACTTGATTTTAGTCTCTTTAGTACTTGGATCAAGCATGAGTGAGGCTAGCAAGTTTTAGTCCCACTACTTTTAGTCATGAGACTAAAACGTATCAAGCACCCTCTAAACTGTCACCGTAGACTGCTTTACTACTAATCTTCTATGGAGTAGATAGATAGCTTTATCCATCAGCTTACGGGTACGCTTTGCTTGCCACTGCACGCCTCACGAAGCACTATCGATCGAACCTTTCCGGCATTGCGCCGCGCACATTCTGTCTCTGTCTCTGTCTCTGTGCTGGTCAAACAAACGGCCACCTTTCCGTTTCCTGTGACGTCGCGTAAAAGCAAGCTGTAGCAGCAGCAGCAGCACTATTCAAGTATACCTGTCCCGGCGAAACCGGAAAAGATGGTTGCACGGGGCCCAAACCAAAGAACAACGAGCCATAGTTGGACCTGCCTACGTACAAGACTGACTGGTCTGGCTGGGGGTGCCCAGGAGTAGTGGTTCAGCGAGGACGGTCAGCAGCAAGATTAGTATTTTGTCCTATTGTTAGTTTTTAACTTTTGCGGCGGAGAAGCAAAGGTTGATTAGTTTGACGAGGAGAACACCGACGGACCTGGGGTAGGATGCAAGCAAAAAACTCCGCTCGGGTTTGTTTTAGTTTATAGCTTGCGAGCGATCGTTAACGACTACAACATGTTATGGCCTACGAGATGATGTGGGTGATTTTTTGAAAGGAAGATGATGACTGCAGAAAATAGTTCCGGTAGTTTGTTGTATCATATAGGCTAGGTTGGGTCGATTAGATTGAATAGACAAGTTGAGGTGCCACAAAAAGGCCGTCACATAAGATAAGAATATGTGTTGTGATGTATACTAACGAGTTTAATGGGGCGCTCGTGAAACTCGGTAAGTTTGACAAGCTCAAATCGGTGATGCTCCGTTCATTAAGAAGCAAGCTACGAGCTTGACAAGCGAACTATCGAACATTCGTTAAACTTGTGAGCTATGAGTTTTGGTCTACCCTTAATATCACATACCATTGCGGAGAAAGCCTCGTCACGGTAGCACATTGTTGTCATCGTCATCACTTCATCCCAAGCACCATCATCCGCCTTCCTTTACCCCTAGCAAACGACGCTCACTTCGTTGCAGACAACCACCGACCCAACCCACTCCGAAGAGGCTCTGCGAAGACATATAATGATCATGCGAATCACTAAGATATCCATGACAAAGATAATGCAACTTTTGGAACTTTGTGACTCTGGTCATTTGCTTTATATATAAAGCGAGGTGAAAAACTCTTTCGGTAAGATAATGCAACTTTGATTCAGATGAAGAACTAAGAAGGAAAACTATGCAAAGTTGCACTGCAGAAAATCACCAAACATGCTACTTGGATGGTTGGACGTGCTAGTAGTAGTTTGGTCTCGTCATGTTAAGAACAAAATAGTGCTCCCTCCGATTCAAAAATAAGTATATCCCATTTTTTTAAAGATCCAGCAAATTGCTTGCTTCAATTAGATTTAGTAGGAAGCAGCGGAAGAACAACATGCGAAGGATCCGAAGATCAAAGAAAAATAGAAGAACGTCAACCCTATTGGTTGTAGAACAAAACTACACTTACAAGGTGGAACACATCCACCCACAGCAAGACAACGCAGCTCCGACTCCATTGAAGAACTAAGCAAGGTTGGCGCCACGGAAGATCACTGAACAGATCACATATCGCCCGTCATCGTACGCCACGGTGGCTCCCCACCACAGCTTCGACTTCACAACAACAAGCAGCCGAGGCAATCTCACGACATGCCGGAGAAGAGCCAACTACCATGACCAATGCCACGCCTCGGACAATGCTCACCACCGTCATCGTTGCCATAGAAGCCAAACCGCCCTCAATGCCGGACGGACATAACCAAGCAGTAAGAACGACATCCCCACTTATCGTTGGTCCCTCTGGCCGGTAAGGAGCTCCTGGAACGATGCCCCAAGAGGTCCGACACACGTCGCCATCATCGTTCGATCCTAGGGTATCAAGGGTTTCCGCCAAGCATCCTTGTGTAGTGGAGCGACCAGGAATACCTCAACGACGCCTTCAAGAAGGGAGCGGCGCCCACAGGCGTCGCTGTCGCCTGCCCTGGCCCAAGAATCGGCAGCAAGTTCTTCACCCGGCGCTCCACTTCCAACCACCAATCCGAGCCAAACCACCATCGCAGACACACGCCTGGCGGCTGCCGGCCCCACAGCCCCAACGTCCGCCCCCACGCCCAACGTCTGCTCCGGTGTCGCACGCAGCAAGTACCCTTCCACCGCAGGCCTCCAGAAACCCAGATTGGGTCCTTCCGCCTACGGACGTAACTCCTCTGGCGGCCCCGGAGCAACCGCAGGCACCTTCTCACGCAGGACACCTCCAAGCACACTGGAGGCGGCAACAGATAGGCTGCTCCAAGGCTCAGTCGCGCGGTGTGTGTGTGTGGGGGGGGGGGGGTGGTCGTCTTTTCCTCTTGGCCTATTTTTCGACTGTGTTGCCATTTTGAACCGAGAGTGGCGTTTTGGCTCCTATGTGTAGATACACCTATTATGAAATATGTACAATAAACACATTTCAAAATGTTAAAAAATTCGAGAAAAAATCCCACGTGTACATCCGAACATCCTATGTTCACACACAAAATTTCGGTGAGAAAAGACATTTTTTGTGACCACCCGTGCACCGCCGCAAGTCCGCCGCCTCCGGGATCCGCCGCATCGTCGGGAGGGCCGCACCCCGCAGATCAGGACGCCCGCGCCGCCGCGGATCCGGGAACGGGAGGAGAGACCCTCCGCCGGCGCCGTCGCACGCACGGGCTTTGCCCGGCGCCGACCATCGGCAGCGGCGGAGGAGGAGAAGGGCGCTGGAGGGACTAGGCGGCGGCGGCGGCTGAGCCCTCCCGAGTCGCCCGCGGGGGAGGCGACCCGAGAGGGAGTCAAAAAAGAATCTAATGTCCGTATTTACACGCATGATTTTTTCTTGATTTTTTTTAACTTTTTAAAATATGTATTTAGACAATAGGTGTATATTATACACCTATGAGCCAAAGTGGATTTCCGTTTTGGAAACCAAGGTATTTTTAGATCAGAGGGAGTACGACTTATTATCCTTTCGAAAACAGAAGAAGAAGAGGATGTCAGTAGTAGGAGTATAACTTGTAGGCGGCCGAAACCAAGAACGAACGAGGTTGCACGCAAGCCCATACATAGGTTTAGCCGTTCCGAGGATGCGCTGGTGCCCAGGAATGGGTTGGGAGAGAACAGTCGGCAACAGGATTAGTTTGACTGACGAGAACGCGCACGGACAGAGGGCTAGATGCCGTCGACGGACTGTATGTCGATCGGCCATGTGAAACAGCAGACGGGGAAATTAGCCGAGGGCCGCGTTTCAAAAATAAAAATGAAAAACAAAAATTGGCCGAGGAGGAGCGTGGGCCGACGTGTTGCCTCGAGCTACCCTGGCGCAGCGTGGGCACGATATCTCTGCCACATGCACGCACGCACGCGCAGCAATGTCATATATGCTGTGTACAGATCACACGTCGGCGTCGGTGCAGTAGACTGAAGCAGTGGCTGGCAAAAGTAGAGAGCAAAATTTGCCAGGTCGATGTGGGTGGATCCAGGCCCCGGTCCAACCCAGCCACACCAACACCAACGTTCCGCACGCACGCACGCGCAACACCGCCCCCTCGAGCGAGCTGGCCACGAGGGAGAACAATTCGCAGTTCGCACCTCCCACTACCCCACATCCTCTAATGACCCAGTAAGGACCCGCCACGTCGTCTCTTTTAACCACTCCCGTTCTCCTCCCGTCTCCATGGCCGTCCGCTTTGACCATTGACCCAGCCACGGCCACCCGACCGGCCGTAATACAAAACCGAAAATGAATAAACAAGCACGTGTGCACGGAACGACCAGCTGGCCATTGCCCGCTCAGCGGCAGCTCCCGTTGAATCGTCCAACTTCCGAGGTCAAACCCCCGTCCAACCATGGCGAGAGCCCGGAGGGAGGGAATACATATACGCCTCCCCCTCAGATCCACATGCCGCAATTCTCGTGCTCACTGCCCACCCAGCTCATCTCATCTCATCTCACCCATCTCTCCCTCCATCGTCTAGAAGCTTCTCGAAGGCGCTATACAGTCCCCTTCTCCCGCCATGGGCAACGGGCTGTCTCCGTGCGTGAGCATGCCGGCGGCCGCTGAGGCGCCCGCGGCGGCCAGGCTGGTGTACTGGGGCGGGCGGACGAGGGCGCTGCCGGTCTCCGACGACGAGGAGGGCGAGGGCGAGGGCAGCGGTGGCCTCCCCTGCACGGCAGCGGACGTGACGGCCGAGCTGCTCCCGGCGGACCACGTGGTCTGCCCGGCCGACTCCTTCTTCGTCGGCCTCCCGGTCCCCGTCGCGTCGCCGGGGGAGCGGCTGCTGCCCGGCCGGACCTACTTCGTGCTCCCCCGGCGCCTCCTCTCCTCCCCCTCCCCCGGCGGCAAGGCGGCCGTGCTCACCGCGGCCACGCTCGCGTCGCTGTCGGCCTCGCCGGGGGGCAGGAAGACGGTGCAGCTCGCCGGCCCCGGCCAGTGCCCGTTCGAGTACGTCAAGGGCGGCGAGGACGGCGCCGCGGCGCTCATCCGGGTCCTGCCGCAGTTCATCGAGAAGGTCATCACCTGCGACGGCGGCAACGGCAACGGCGACGCTGCCGGCCGGCGCGGGTCGGGCAAGGTGGCTGCGTCCGCGACGGAGCTGTGCAGCACGCCGGAGCTGAAGCGGCACTACGCGCAGCTCGTCGGCGCGAAGGACCGGTCGTGGTCGCCGAGGCTGGAGACCATCTCCGAGCGCAGCAAGAGGAGGATCTTCCCGTCGCCGGCCAGGCTGCTGCTGTCTTCGCAATAATATAATTAGCTAATGAGCTTAGATCGTTTTGGATTAGAGATTAATGGAGATTAATTAGGTAGGGAACACAGCGTTCGATTTTACTTGTACAATAGGTGGAACTGAAATACAAATGCACAAATTTGTCGAAAACATTTACAAATGTATGTAAAATTTTTGGAACTGGGATATTACAAGTCATGACACCCTCTCCCGTTTCCGAATTAACCGGGCTGTCCGCACCGAACGTTTGGGGTAGTTTAAGAGATCCCGTTGTAGATGCTCTTAGGCCATCGAATGGCATGCTCCGAAATCGTTCGATCAGATTGCCCATCTTGTTCTCATCCTTTTTCCCGCCACGTTGCCCACTCTATGAACATGATCGCCACTCTGTAGCCATCTTTTGCAGAACCGTGCTTGCAACCCCCCCCCCCCCCCCCCCCCCATCCCCGTGCGGGTGCGCGTCGGCAAAGCTTGGCACACCACCACTAGATTCAACCCTGCAACTGAACCCTACAACATGTGCAAGACGAGAGTCGCGACGTCGTCAACACGCGTCTTCCCTCGTTGCGGCAACGTCGCTCGCCGTAGCCAACATTGGGGTACCATTCCGGTAGTCGGCGGCCTCGTAGCTCCGTCACCAAACAGTTGCAGCTCTATCGGATAGGTTGCAACACTCATCCGCTTAGTTAGCTGTCATCAGCTCCGTCGCCCCATGGTTGCAGCTCCCGGGCAGGGATTGCAGCACACATCTGCGTTGTCGTGTGGTCTGTAGCTCCGCCTGACAAGAATTGCAGCTCCGCTACCCAACGGTTGCGGCTCCACTCAGCAAGGGTTGTCGCACCACATTGAGTCGCCGTTGATGGGCCGCAGCACCGCTGCCCCGTGGTTCTAACTGCTCCGCCCAGCGGTTGCAGCTCCACCGAGCAAGGGTAGGAGCACCCATTACAATCGCCGTCGGCGGGTCGTAGCACCAGAACCTCGTGGTTCTAGCTCCCCTGCAGATGCGCAAAATTTGATGAAATTCTTTTGCTTAGAACAAATTCTAATCATGCAGCTCCCCTGTAGACAAGCAGAATTCGGTGAAATTTCTTCTAGATGAGCAGAATTAAATGAAATTACTTTGCTTGGAACAAGTTCAAATCACAAAATTTAATGTACGAAAAAATGACACCGGATATTACAAGGCGCATCCAGAAGCACCTGCCAGCTAAGGGCATCTTCAAAGCTGACCTGCAAATATCTCCCGTATATGTTCATTTTTATATACGAACGTGGTCCACGGACATGATCCCGGAGGGAACCATTCAAAGCTATTCACAAATTAATCCTTATTTGTCTGGTTGGGGGAAGAGAGAGGAGAGCGGACCATGCATGCGCGAGAAAAGAAAGGAGGACCACATGGTGGCTTTTTGTTGGTTAAGTGTATGTCCGGACTCTGGTATAGCTCCCCATGTTTGTCTTGGTTTTGTTGAAAAACAGACGTCTGGACCCCTTCGCGGACCGATGAGTCCCTATTAGACGACAAAAGTTAGCACAAACAGTCCGGACACTATAAACCGGATATATACCGCAGCTTTAAGGGCATCTCCAATGGCAGCCCGCAAATTTCCGCCCGCACCCGTCCGCGGACAGGGAGGGGGGGGGAGGGGGACCAGTCCGCGCACATGGATGCAGGAGGATGCCATCCTACCGTAACCGCATACATTTCAAACTCTTTTTCAAAAACCGGATGAAATTCATGCAAACAAGGCCGGATTTGATATAAACATGACGGATTTCATACAAACTGAACGAAAATAGTTACATTTTGGATACATTTCAACTAAAAAGGTAAAACTATGTGCACGTACGGTCGTGCGAAGCTCCACTCCCACGACACGGATACACTACACTAGTTTACGGCCGGCTGCGACAGATCCCTTTGTCTTCCCCATGTCCGGCAGCCTGCTAACCGGATTGCCAGGAGTCCCGGAGGCATATTCTTCCCCCGTATCTTCCCTATGTACGGCCGCATTGCTCATCGGAGTGGCAAAGAGGGTGCTCCAGCCGGAGGGGAAGGGTGCTTAAGTGGAGCTAAGGCGGGTGCCCAGGATGGTCTGAGATATAAAGGAGAACCGGCAGGGTCACCGGCGGTTGCCTTCTGGGAACCCAAGTGGCGGCGGCCTCCCGCGTTCTACTTCCCAATGATGGTGGCGGGCGTGGACGTGCTGGCCGCCACCTCGTCGTCATCCGTGCAGCCGACTTCTTTCTTTGCCTACATGGTGCAGCTACGCACGTGTCGACAGAGGGTGGCGCGGTCGTAGGCACCGGAGCGCGGTACAACACGGCATACTCGATGGCAGCGACGATGCCCGTGCCGCCATGCTCCCTGCCGTGTCGGGATGGAGCAACTCGCCACTCCTCCGAGAGCAGGCTTGGACCGGCGAGTTGCTGAACCATGCGCTGTGGCAACTTGCTTCATCGGGCTAGGCGAGCGAGGTGTAGCAGCAAGGTGCCTTGCTCGTATCCCCCGGGCACAGCGGGCCACCCAGCTGATTTTTTATGCCGAAGAACTGCTCATCCGACTCATCGGATGCCATCAAAAGATTGGAGAAAATGGTGGAAGGAGCAGATGGGGAGCGGCGGAGCGGTACGATTCTCCGGCTTCTGGCATGGTTTATAACTTTATATAGAGTGCGGACGGGAGGAGCTTGCCCGGCGTTGCGTTTACTGCTGGCCCGCTCTTGAACAGACGTCTGGCCAGAGTAGGTTTCTCGGCTTTCAAGTGGGTTTAATGGAGGCGTTTGAATGCGGCGAGGAGGCGTGTTTAGCTTGGCGTGCAGCGGGCGACACCCTCGGCCTGTGCGCCGCTTTAATGGCGGAGGCAGTGAGAGGTCGCGTCCGCCCCTGAGCTGCCCTCAATGCGGAGCGACACACTCTACAGCGGCATGAATGCGGGCAGCTGGCGCCGGACGGGAAGCGCGTGCGGGAGGGGAAGCTGTTTTTTTGGGCCAAGGCGGTCAGAAGCGGGCGTGACAGCGGTCCGGACTCCCACAAACCTCCCCACATTTGTGTACGGCTTGCGGGAGAAAACACGTCCGGACCACGCCGCGGACCCATACAGACCCGTATTGGATGGCTTCCGTGATCCGGATGGATGCGGGAGGTGTAAAGGTCGGCGTTGGATATGCCCTAAGGGTCTCTTCTAAAGATGCCATAACACGTCACTATCTTGAAGGCTTTCAGGATGTATGCACAGTCACATTCACTTAAGAAGCATGTGTTTCTTAATACGGACGGCTCCATTTCTGAGAGTGCGAAGATAAATTTGTTCCCACGGAAGGGAAAATTTGAGAAGACTGATCACGCATCCTTGCATACATCACAACAAACTTCTGAGAGTGCGAAGCATGTGTTTGTCACGCATCCCGGCGGTGCCCGCGGCCCCCTCCCCACCTTGCCCCATCTCCTCGCCGCCGTCTGAGGCAGCCGCCGAGCAAGCCCGGGGTGCCAAGGATGGTGGCGGTGGGCTCTCGGCTGCCCTCTGCGTGGGGAGTCCTGGATCTGGAGCGGCAGCTCCTTTGGCGAGGCACGGCAGGCTCCGACAAGCAGCCATGTGGGCGGTGGATCTGGCGTCCTGGTCGCACGGGCGGTGGGATCCCAGTGGTCGTTGGCGGCTGGCGGCAGCTTTTGCGGCGGTCGGTGCGCGCGATCTGGCGCCTCCCCTCCTCCCCTGTTCGGCGTGCGGGCCAGTCTGGTCGGGTCGCGTTTCCCTTGGTCGCCGGTTCTGTACAGAAGGTGTTGCTGGTGGCGGGGATCTAGTTCGGGCGAAATCCCTGGCCGGCCGCGCCGACGGCGATGCGTAGGGCGCCATTCTCCTCCTTGCAGGCGTCGGTATGGACTGATCTCCTCACTTCCCCTTCCCCTAGGTCTCCCGGGCGAAAGCCCTAACTTTGTTAGGCGGCGGCGGCGCTCACGGTGCCGTTCCCTTCTTGAAGGCGCCGCTTTGGGAACCTTGGGGTTGGGTGGCGCTTGTGGGTGGTGGGCGACGGCGGTGGTGCGGACCTATCCTAGCATGGATCTATGTCTGTTGCTTGGAGATGGACTCGCGTAGGTGGAGGTCGTCGTTTGGCGTCGTGGTGGCGTCTATGGCGGAGGACCTGCCAAGGCTCGCGTAGGTGGTGGTCGTCGTTTGGCGTCGTGGTGGCGTCGATGGCGGAGGATCTGCCAAGGTTGACACCTCAATCTGCTCTGAAGATGGACCAGTGGAAGATGGCGGCGACGACACATGTGAGTGCGTCGGACCGGTTTGTGCCCCGGACCCGATAGATGCTCCGTCGGGGCCTCCGGCTTTAGATGTTAGACTTAGGTGAGAGGTCTGAGTATGTGGCCCAGCTTGCACCCCTTCATCATATAGATAGGAGTAGCGGCAGATATTGCCAAGATGGCGGATTCAGGTATATTGTTGTTCTACTTTGTAAGATCCTCGAGAATAATGAATAAAATAGCCGCATGCATCTCTCAGATGCAGAGGCCGGGGGGCATCTTCCTTTCTTTTTTTAAAGGACCGGCCTTTTGCAAGTTTTCATTTTCCTTGGCCAACTATCCGCAGGGCACCGAGCCTTGGGTTCACCGGGTGGCTCACTTTACCAATACAAGAAACCGAGGTGACTGGATCATGTTTCCAGTTTTCTAAAATGGGATCATTTTTCCAGTTGAGTGTACAGTACCACATAAAGAAGTTCTTATCTTTTTCCAAGAATACGTTAGATGTTTATATTACCCACAGAGAGTTTGCAAAATCAGTCTGCTCTGAACCCATAAAGAAAGTCTTGTTTGCAGAACTAGGGGAGAAGGATCCATTCGCACTTAGGCACAGGGACGAAGCTAGACAAATAGTTTAATGGGGTCATGTATATGACAATGCGGTCATCTTCAATAAATAAGTAGTGATTAGTACTAACCTAGTGAAGGAATTCTTAATTTCACTGGGTCAACTGACCCCAATGCACTACAAAAAAATACACTTCCGTGATGATACGTGTTTGTCATAGTAGGTCGTGTTTTTTTGTCACGCATGTACATCCATGACAAATTTATGACAGAATCAAGATAGTCATACCTGTGCTGTCGTAGAAGTGTTCCATGACATTACCAAAATTATCATCACGGAAGTGTCCACTTCCATGACGATAAATCGCGCGTCACAGAAGTGCTTTCGTCAAGGGTGACAGACACGTGGCATCCACCGTAACGGAACGCCGTTAAGCTATCGGGTCGGGTTTTGGATCCGATAACCCGTTAACAGCCCTGACCAATGGGGATTTTCCACGTGTAAAATCATCATTGGCTGGAGGAAACACGTGTCGGCTCATCACTGGGACAGATGTCATCCACTCATTGGACAGAAGGCGCCTATGATACGTCGACATGTGGCACGGCCCAACAGTGGCCCATTCCTGTGAAAAGGCCGGCCCGTTTGACTTGGTCAAAAGCTGGCGGGCCGGCCCATGGAAAGCCTGTTAACGGCCTGTTCGCATATAGCCCATTTACAGCCCGCTAACCCAAGGCCGTTACGCCCTATTCGAATTAGGCCTAGTAGCGTCATCTGGGCCATCCAATATGATTCCAGCCCGTTTTCACTTCTGGCCCATGTATGACCCATGACGTCTTTCGGCCCATATGAGGCCCTATATAACTCTTGGCCTATTAACGGCCCGTGCTGAAACTGGCCCGTAATGAACAGTGTATTACTTTACACCCATTAACGGCCCGTGGTGAAACTGGCCCATAATAAACGATGTATCACTTTATACCCATTAACGGCCCGTTATTCTGTTGGGCCGTTTCCAGCCCATGTTATCTTTCGGCCTTCTCAGAGCCCATTTATTCTTGGGCTATTTTCCAGCATTCATTTACTTACGACCCGTTACTGTCATTTTCTGCTTGTGGGCCAAATTCAGCCCGTCGTTACAGTCGGCCCATTTGTGGTCCGTTAATACGTTGGGCCGTTTTCATAGCGTCATCAAATACGGCCTATTAACGATGGCCCGTTATGGTCGGCCCATGAATGGACGATTCCAACTCTAGCCCATTTACGGCCAGAATGCGGTCTGTTTGGCCCATGTTTGGCCAATCGATCATACGGCCCGTATAAGGCCCATTGATGATACGGCCCGTAGAAGGCCCATTGTTTCTACGGCCCGTAGAAGGCCCATTGTTTCTACGGCCCGTAGAAGGCCCACTGTTTCTATGGCCCGTAGAAGGCCCACTGTTTATACGGCCCGTAGAAGGCCCAATGTTTCTACGGCCCGTAGGAGGCCCAGTGTCACTACAGTAAATATTAGCCCATGGTTACTGTGGCCTAGTTTTAAAAAATAGGTTATTGCAGCCACTAGCAAACCCTAGCACGGATCGGCTCCACCCGACAAGCCATACCGACTGGCGTCTCCCTCCAGCGCCTCCTCAAGCCGTCCATCAAGCCGTCTCCAGAGTCGGATTCCATCTTCGTACCGCCTGCGCCAGAAACAGCCGGATCCGACTCAAGAAATCCCGCAGGCGGCACGGGGACTCCAACAACTGGCCCGGGGACTGCCGTAGTGGCACCCGGCCCGGGGACTTCAGAACCCGGCCCGGGGACTGCAGCAGTCGGAACGGGGACTGCAACGACACAAGAAGCGGTGGCCGACTCTAATTCAACACCCAACCCACCCACCCGAGTCATGGTGGCCACATTAACAGAAGAAGAAGTCACAGCTCCCTCATGGGCCCAGCCCATCCTCAAGTTCCTAGTCAGCAGAGAGCTGCCGGCTGATGAGATCTCAGCAAGACTAGTGCAACGACGAGCCGCAGCATACACAATAATCAACAGAGAGCTTCTGAAGCGCAGCATCACTGGAGTCTTCCAGCGTTGCGTCGAGCCAGAAAAAGGAGTGGAAATCCTCAAAGACATCCACCAAGGCGAATGCGGCCATCACGCAGCTTCAAGATCCCTCGTGGCCAAGGCTTTCCGCCACGGTTCTTCTGGCCGACTGCCTTGGAGGATGCTAAAGAAATAGTCAAGGGCTGCAGAGGATGTCAAGTTTTTAGTTCCAAGCAACACCTGCCGGCTTCTGCCCTCAAGACCATTCCCGTTACTTGGCCTTTTGCCGTCTGGGGACTGGACATGGTGGGCCCTTTCAAGACAGCCCGCGGCGGCCTGACACATCTACTCGTTGCTGTGGACCAGTTCACAAAGTGGATCGAAGCCAAGCCGATTAAGAAGCTGAACGGGCCGACTGCCGTGACATTCATCACCGACATCACTACTCGGTACGGCGTGCCGCACAGCATCATCACCGACAACGGCACGAACTTCGCCAAAGGAGCACTGGCACGTTTCTGCGCGACGCAGGGCATCCGACTGGACTTAGCGTCCGTTGCCCATCCGCAGTCAAACGTCCAGGTCGAGCGAGCAAATGGACTCATCCTCTCCGGCATCAAGCCCCGACTGGTTGTACCACTGGAGCGATCGGCCGGCTGCTGGCTCGAAGAGCTGCCGGCTGTCCTCTGGAGTCTGCGCACTACACCCAACAAGTCAACCGGCTTCACTCCATTCTTCCTCGTGTACGGTGCCGAGGCTGTCATCCCAACAGACATCGAGTTCGACTCGCCTCGGATCACCATGTACACGGAGGAGGAAGCCAAAGAAGCAAGAGAAGACGGCGTCGACCTACTGGAAGAAGGCCGGCTGTTAGCCCTCAGCCGGTCCGCCATCTACCAGCAAGGGCTGCGCCGCTACTACAACCGCAAGGTCAAGCCAAGATCCTTCCAAGAGGGCGACCTTGTGCTCCGGCTGATCCAGCGAACAGCCGGCCAGCACAAGCTCTCGGCCCCTTGGGAAGGCCCCTTCGTCGTCAGCAAGGCACTCGGCAATGACTCCTACTACTTGATCGACGCGCAAAAACCAAGAGCACGCAAGAGAGACGACTCCGGCAAGGAGTCGGAGCGACCATGGAACGCAAACCTCCTAAGACGATTTTACAGCTGAAAAGCAGTATGTATCACGCTCCCCTTTTGTATTAAGTACAAACCAACAGGCCCCCCGAACAGTACTCGGGGACTGCCTTTTATTTATCTATGAATGACGAGTGTCATATCCATGAATGTATTATTGCATTTTGAATTTTTGTCCGGCACCGGGTTCGACTAGTCGGCCCGGGGACTGGCCGCCTTGAGCTATATCGAAAGTTTTTCCTAAAGTCAGCAAAGTAGTGCGCCGGCTCCCAAGTCCTCTCTTGTTGAAAGTCGCAGCTCAAAGAACTGACTGTCCGACTAGCAAGAGAGAAGACGGAAAGGATGCCCACACAAAAAATGGCTAAGGAACAACTAACCTATATAGCAAAGAGACGGCCTCCAAACATGCCTGCCGACTGTCAAAGCAGCCGGCTGGCCAGCTTCCTAAAAAACTTAACTTTAGTCCAGCAGAGCTAAAGTACTTCCCCCTCCCCAATCGGCCAGGCACTCCCCGGCTACAGATTGCAGAGCAACTGTTTGACTGGGGAGGCGGCAACCAAGGGAGGGCGGCAAAGGAAAAAGCAGAAGGACAAAAAGTAGAAGTACAAGGAAAGACCAAATGCATAACTTATATACATAAAAGCCGCCAACAGGCCGGCAACAGACTTAAGTTTGAATACACCCAGTGGGTGGAATTATGCAGACTTAACCAAACATTGTTCAAAAGTAACAAGACAGGAAAACAAAAGAAAGAAGACTAGGGCGCGACATGAAGGCCGAGCTGGTCGGTGAAGGCGGCCTCGCCGGCTGAAGGAGTGGCTGCCTAGCGAGTCCCGGTCTGACCACCTCCTGCGGCAGGAGACGCACTCGCGCGCGACGTAGTGCTGGAGGCGCGGTCAGGCTGAGGCTGGCCGGCTACTCCACCAGCCGGCTCGGCGTCTTCACCCTCCTCCTCCTCTTCGCCCTCGTCGCTGGAGTCGATCTCCTCCGCCGAGTCCTCACCGTATGCCGGGTCCAGCCCGAACGACTCTTCCGGCTGGGCGACTCCATTGTCGTCCACCTCGGGGGCGAAGACGCTGGTGTCGGTGTAGTCGGCGATCGCCGAAGCCCGCCGAATGATGGCCGGCCGCGCCGGCTCCAGCTCCGTGTCGGCTTGCTGCCGCCAGGTAGCCAGCTGGTCCAGGCTCAGGCCGGGATACCAGGCCTTGACGAACTCCAGCGCCCGCCTGGCGCCGGAGCGAGCCGCCGAGGCCTTCCAAGCCTCGAAGCGGCCGACTGCCACCTCCAGCCAGTCGACGGTCCGACTGGGGGTGCGAGGGACCACTTGGCCGGGCCAGAGGGCGGCCAAGACTTGTGCCCCGGCTCGCTGAAGTCGGCGGAGCAGCCGGTGAGCTGGCTGGATGCGAGCCTGAATCGCCCGAAGCTGTTCCTCCAGCGAGCGGCCGGCGGTTGGCGAGATCTCAAAGCCGGCCTGCCTCTTCGCTTGGCGACGGGCCTCGATGGCCTGGTTGGCGGCAGTTGAATAGCCAGGGAAATACTCTGTGCAAGAAGAAAGGAAGAAAAGAACACCAAAATCAGAAAAGCAAGCCAAAGTGGCACATGGCAAGAAAGGACGAAGAGGTAGGCGACTTACCGTCAACCAGATCTTCGATCTGGCCATAGCCGGAGACCAGAGTCTGCCTGGCCTCTGCCCAGCCGGCGCCTCCGTCTCAAACTCGGCCTGGAGGGTGGCTTCGCGATCCTGCGCAGCTTTCAGCGCCGCCTTGTGGCCTTCCTCCTGGTCGGCCAGCTTCATGACCAGGCGGTCGCGCTCCTGCACCAAGGCGGCGAGCTCGGCGTCCTTGGCACGAAGAGCAGTCTGGGACTCCCCCATCTGTGCCCTCAGACTGGTGTTGGCCGCTGCAGAGACGGCAGAAGAAGAAGAACAATAAGAAATCTTCAAGGAAGATCCGAGCCGACTGCTTAGCAGTCGGCCCGAATCTCGGGGACTACACCCAGTGGGTGTGCTGACGCGCCCCCACATGAGATAAAGATCAAGCCACGTACCTCGGCTCTCAGTAAGGTCGGCAGTCTTCTGAGTCAGCTCCCGAGCCTGGGAGTTGAAGGCGGCTGCTCGAAGGTTGTGGTAGTCCTGCAAGATGGACAGAAGACCAAAGTAAGAACAAAAACAGCAAAGGCAAATCCTCCAAGAAGTTCGGGGACTACACCCAGTGAGTGCGCTGACGCGCCCCCACGGAAGAAATCAAGATCAAGAGGAGAAATCAAGATCAAGAAAAAAGCAAAGTCAAGAAGAAACAAGACGGGAGTACTAACCCGGATGGCTGCCCGCGTTGCGAGGAATTCGTCGGTGAACTGCCTCAGCGCCGCGGCTTGGCTTTGGAGCCGGGTCCGGACGTCTTGTGCAGCCACGTTCACTACGGCTGTCCCTCCGCCTGGCGTCCACCCCGAGGTAGCGCTGGCCGCCTCCGCGTCTCGGGCCGACGAGCTGGAGCCCACGGCCGGCTGTGACGCGGCCTTCCCCGCACGCCGGCTTGGCGGAACCCGGACCGCCACCTCAGCCCCCGCGGCCGGCTCGCCCTCCGCCGACTGTGCAGGCGGCGAATCAGGCCGGCCGCCTTGGGCCGCCCCAGTTGGCGGGGTCGGCTCCGGCCCCTTCTCCAAAATGATGACGTCGTCGCCGCTTCCTCCCAGCCCCGGCTGGGAGCCGCTGGCTCCCCCTGGCGAGGGATCCACGTCCCCAGGCGCCATGACGCGCAGGGGGGTGACCATCAAAGCCTCCCCTGCCGCCGCCGCGGCCTCAGCCTCTGCCTGGGCCTTGGCTGCGGCCTCGGCGAGTGCCTTCGCCGCCTCCTCCTCCCGAGTTGCCTGGGCGGCGGCTGCCTTCCGTGCCTCCGCCTCCCGTGCCTCCTGCTCCTCCCGCACCTCCCGCGCGTTCCTTTCCGTCGCCTCCTGGAGGTCGGCGCGGGGGTCCACGCGGCGGGTGGTGCTCCCAGAGCCCCTTGGCGACTCGACGACGGAGCCGGCAGCCGCCCGCTCAAGTGACAACGGAGCTCTGATCGTCGAAGAAAAGACGAGAGTTCAAGAACCACCAAAGAAAGAAAGAAAGAGAATACACAAAGAAAGATTCGAACTTACGCCGACACGGTTTGCGGTTGCTTCACCACTTTGCGGAAACGAGCCGCCTTCGCGGCCGCCTCTTCCCGCCTGGTGGCTGCCGCCCCGCCCCTGGGCTTCTTCGTTCGGCTGCCGAATAGACCCTGGGCGGCGCGACGCTTCTGCCCTCCACCCCGAGCAGGCTGCGCGGCGGAGGAGCCCGCGCCGCGTCCAGATGCCGGCTAGCGGCGCGGGACGGCTTCGGCTTCATCCTCGTCCGGCCAGTCGTCGAAGGTAGCAGTGAACCCGGAGCCGCCTGCTTCGCCGCCGGCTTGGCCACCGCCCGGCTCGACGGCGTCGTCCATATGGACCGCCCCCAGGTCGGGGTCCTCCAGGTCGTGTTCGGTCCGGTCGGGGACGAAGCGGCGCTCCGCGTCTGACCCGCTGGCCGGCCGAAGCAGAGGGCTCTGTCGAAGAACAAGCCGACTAAGTCAGAGTCGGCCAAGAGATGCTCGGCAACAAGGCTGAGAGAGAGAGAAAAAGAGACAAGGGGAGCATACCGTAGGCGGAGGATTGGCTCGGCTATATGGCTCCTTGCCGAACTGCCACTCTTCAGAGAGTTGGCAGTTTGCAAGGTAGTTCACCATGTAGGCGACCTCATGGCGCGGCATCTCCTTGGTGCACATTCGGCTCAGATCGAGCTGGCCGCTCATCTGACAGATCAGATGAGGCCGGCTCTGGAGCGGAAGAACCCGGCGCGTGACGAACGCGGCCAGGAGGTCGGGCCCCGTCAGGCCCTCCGACTGGACCATCACCCGCAGTCGGGCGATGGCGGCGTTTCCCGCCTGCGACAGCGTCACAGCCCGGAAGGACCACTGGGGCAGCCTGCCCGCCGGTGGGCCGGCTACGTAAGCCGGCAGGTTGATGTAGTCGCCCCGTGGAGCGATGTTCCGCACGTAGAAGTACGACTTCTGCCACTTCTTCACCGATTGGATCAGCGTGATGACGGGGAAGGGGTTGTCGGCGCCCGATCTCCGCGACGCGATGAAGGCGCCAGTATGAGCCGGCACGCCCTTGCTGCGCGTGCCCAGCTTCGACTGGAAAAGCTCCCCCCAGAGCTCAAGGGTGGGGAGGACGCCGAGATAGCCCTCGCACAGGGTGACGAAGGCAGACAGCAGCACCACCGCGTTGGGGGTGAGATGGTGCGGCTGGAGCTGATAGAATTCGAGCCAGGAGCGGAAGAAGGCGCTCACTGGCAGGCCGAAGCCGCGCAAGAAGTGCGAGCGGAAGACCACCCGCTCGCCCTCCTGCGGCCTCGGCGAGATTTCCTTCGCCGGCGCGAGGCGGACCTCCACTTTGTCCGCGCTGGGCAGCCGCCGCGTGTCGCGGAGGAAGTCGACGTGGTCGTCATGGACGATGGAGCCGTCCCAATCCCCGCCAAGCTGCTCTACGGTGGGAGGCATGGCGAAAGCTAGCACGGCGGCGGAGGAGCGTGCGGTGGAAGAGCGCGGCGGCGAGGCGCTGTCGCGAGAACGAGCGAGGGAAGAAGACGGTGGAAGTAGGAGGAGCGTGCGAGGGCCTGCCGCCCTCCACCTCCCCCTACTTATAGCCTCACGAGGCCGAAGAGGCCGGACGTGGGGGGAGACGTGGGATTAACTGCGCCCACTCCCCCCACGTCTCGCGATTATTGCGCATAAATGCGAGCCGAAACTGCCGCACGGAACGTGCGGGCGGTTTCGGGATACAAAGGATCCGCGCCTGGGCCAGGGCGCGGACGTGGCGGGCCCCCTCCCTGCGGCGACGTCCCGTCACGCGCGTGGGCTGGCAGGCTTTCCGGCCACGTGGTTCGCCGACGGCCCGTGGCCGGCCCGCGGCCCGGTGCACGTGCCAGCGGGTTCCCGCCCTCCGACTCCAGAAGATTTCGACTCAGGCGGCGCGCCTGACCAAGGCCGGCTCCCAGCTGCCGGCTTGTCAAGATAGGAAGCTGATCGAGCTTCTCAACCCCTACTCCACCTCGAAGCCCAATCAGCTTCGGGGACTACTGTCGGAGTAAATGGCCACGGGTAGCCCAACCGACTACCCCTGGTTCTTCAGAAAAATTATCAGGCCTTTGGGCCTTCAAGCACTCCAAGCATTTGGGCCGCCTTCCCTGGCCGGCTACCTCTGAAGCCGACTCCCGGAAGGCGACCCAGCCTCAAGCGACCTCTCCCCAGGACGACTACGGGGTGGCCGACTCCAAGAAGCCGGCCAAGAAGGACGCCGGCTCCTAGCAGCCGGCCGAGACCACAACCACCAAAGCTGTTCCCACATAACGGCGACACGACGGGGTGTGGCCACAGTGCGGCCCACTACCCCCGAAGCCCGAGGCGGGCATGGCTACAGGAGGCCGTACGGGACGGCCGTCTCCCGTGCGGCTCGGCACTGTAGCCATGCTAGCCTCGACGTCATCCACGACCAACTCCTGTACGGCCCAAGGACTGCGGGCCCCTTCAGCCAGAGAGAGGCGTGAAGGCGGCCCGGCCTTTCCCAGTCGGTCAAGAGCATAGCCGGCCTCCAGAAGCCGGCTACTCCCTTCCTCGAAGCAGGAGCCCCATTAAGGAGACAAGACGAGGTAAGGCTACAGTGATAGCCCCCGAGGCGGCCCACTGTAGCCATGCTTACCTCGACAAAGCCCTCGTCATCAGAGGCGCGGCTACAGTAAGCAGCCGCCGACAAGACCCTAGGCGGTGGGGCCGGCCTGTCGACCAAGTAGCCGGCAGCCGGCGGGACCCACCAGCCGGCGGGACCCAGCAGCCGGTGGAGAAGCCGGCGAGCATAGACACTGACGGCTGGGACCAGAGCCCAGTCGGATTACCGTTGTACCCCCGGGGGGTAGGCCTATATAAACCCCCCGGAGCACCCATGCAAAGGGTTCGCTTCCAAGCATAGCACACACACCATAGATAGAGAGAAGCAAGAGTTAGCCTTGTTCTTCTTCTCCCTTGATTCCAACAGCTCTAGGAGCGATTGTAGCTACTCATTCTCGATCTAGTGATCATGCGGAGACCCCGCAGAGCAGGACTAGGGGTGTTATCTCCTCAGAGAGCCCCGAACCTGGGTAAGATCCGCCGGCGTGCATGTCTTCGCCTCATCCCGTTTCCAGGCACCGGCGACGTTTTATTTGCTCCCACAATGATAAGCCATCCCTTGGCATATGTCGCACCAACCACCCGACACCTAGTTCTCGCTGTCGGTGGCGCCCACGGCGTGTCGGCTTTGTCCTCACGGGGTCATGTTGCGGCCGTATCAGACCTGCCAACCTCGTTGTGGTCCGGTTCGTAAACTTTCTCCTTTGTCTTGTCGATATCCTTGAAGACGACTTCTAACTGCACCTGGTGGACACGGTACCGCCAGCGGTCGCAGCAGATGTCGCGAGTGGACTGGTAGGATAGGAGCAACGCCTCCTGCTCATCCATGTCCACGTCTGCCGCGACGCCTGTGTCATCGGCGAGTTGCTCCTCCCCGCACCGGTGCTCGTCGACGAGGTGGGGTTCGTAGGCCTGGTTGGCCTGCGCCTGCCGGGACGCGACCTCTCGCTCTTCCAACACCAGGTCGGCGTCGCCCATGGTGATGCCGGCATTGGCCGGCGAGTACGGTGTCGCTGGGTCGTCGTCGACCGCCTCTTCCATTGGCTTGTCCGCAGTGCACCTCCGGCGAGCTCGTGCCTTGTCTTGGATGTATATTTATGATGCCTCGGTTATTTTTACGAAGTCTCATCCGCTCGGGATCCAGCTTGCCTGCTCCCTCCCCATGTTCCCATCCGTGCTCCCACTTCATCCTACGGCTGTCTTTTTTTCTTTTTTCCTTTTTAATCTAATCATCTCCCGCTGATTTTAAGGGGCTGGGGCCGGGCCTTATTTTGTTCCAATCAAATCAAGCCACGTACACGGGAGCACGGATGGGCGCACGCGCGGGAGCAGGCAAGTCTCATCCGCTTGGGATCCAGCTTGCCTGCTCCCTCCTCATGTTCCCATCCGTGCTCCCACTTCATCCTACGGCTGTCTTTTTTTCTTTTTCCTTTTTAATCTAATCATCTCCCCCCTGATTTTAAGGGGGTGAAGCCGGGCCTTATTTTGTTCCAATCAAATCAAGCCACGTACGCGGGAGCACGGATGGGCGCACGCGCGGGAGCAGGCAAGTCTCATCCGCTTGGGATCCAGCTTGCCTGCTCCCTCCCCATGTTCCCATCCGTGCTCCCACTTCATCCTACGGCTATCTTTTTTTCTTTTTCCTTTTTAATCTAATCATCCCCCGATTTTAAGGGGGTGGGGCCGGGCCTTATTTTGTTCCAATCAAATCAAGCCACGTACGCGGGAGCACGGATGGGCGCACGCGCGGGAGCAGGCAAGTCTCATCCGCTTGGGATCCAGCTTGCCTGCTCCCTCCCCATGTTCCCATCCGTGCTCCCACTTCATCCTACGGCTGCCTTTTTTTCTTTTTTCTTTTTAATCTAATCATCTCCCCCCTTATTTTAAGGGGGTGGGGCCGGACCTTATTTTGTTCCAATCAAATCAAGCCACGTACGCGGGAGCACGGATGGGCGCACGCACGGGAGCAGTCAAGTCTCATCCGCTTGGGATCCAGCTTGCCTGCTCCCTCCCCATGTTCCCATCCGTGCTCCCACTTCATCCTACGGCTGTCTTTTTTTCTTTTTTCTTTTTAATCTAATCATCTCCCCCCTGATTTTAAGGGGGTGGGGCTGGGCCTTATTTTGTTCCAATCAAATCAAGCCACGTAAGCGGGAGCACGGATGGGCGCACGCGCGGGAGCAGGCAAGTCTCATCCGCTTGGGATCCAGCTTGCCTGCTCCCTCCCCATCTTCCCATCCGTGCTCCCACTTCATCGTACGGCTGTCTTTTTTTCTTTTTCTTTTTTAATCTAATCATCTCCCCTCTCATTTTAAGGGGGTGGGGCCGGGCCTTATTTTGTTCCAATCAAATTAAGCCATGTACGCGGGAGCACGGATGGGCGCACGCGCGGGAGCAGGCAAGTCTCACAGTTTGCCTGCTCCCTCCCATGTTCCCATCCGTGCTCCCACTTCATCCTACGGCTGTCTTTTTTTCTTTTTCCTTTTTAATCTAATCATCTCCCCCCTGATTTTAAGGGGGTGGGGCCGGACCTTATTTTGTTCCAATCAAATCAAGCCACGTACGCGGGAGCAGGGATGGGCGGACGCGCGGGAGCAGGCAAGTCTCATCCTTATGCTTGACCGCATGCATCAAGATGGTGTAGTTTTAGTCCCACAAGTTAGGCAAAATATAGTAGGAGATTGACTAGTCATTATAGAGCTGGGGCCAAATTTCAGAGTTTCACAATTGGTAAGGTAAGAATAATTGATGTTTTGGCGTCCCGACTCGTGTGACAGCGATGATGATGGCTTGAGGAGCTGGGTCGCAACATGTTCTTTGTCATAGACGCAGATCCTCGCTGATGTCCCTCGAGTTGTCGTTGCGTAGCGTCTCCGCACTTTGCACCAATGAATTTGGAGCCACATGTTGAGACGTGGCTTGGTGGGAATGATGTCCTTCGAAAGGTAGGTCCGTTGTTGAGTGAAGTCTAAAATAAACCCTGTTGTTGTAGAGCTCGACGTAAATGAACCCTCATCTCTAAATCCCTGAAATTTATACCCTATATTCTTTAATCCCGGTCTAAATAAACCTTCTGCCGGTTTTATGTGTGGATTTGATGATGTGGCAACTAAAGGCCGGGATTGTTGACTTTGACCATAACAATTTTCTTTGCCGAGTTGTATTGCTGCCACATCGCTGAGTTTGTCAACGGGTTCGAGCCACAGACCATCTCCTCCTGCCATGGTGCGAAGCCGGAGCTTGAGCCCATCTGTGGCTGTTCACGTCCATCACGGACAGCTCCTGCGTTGCTTGCGGGAAGCCGGCGAAGGTCAGCGAGGAGGAGCGGACGGTGTCTTGCTTGCTGTCCACTTTCTGCCTCTCGAGCACCCTGCAGAGCACCGAGTCCTCCTACATAATTGAAGTGCCGTGCCATGCATCAAGATTAGAAACGCAGATCGATGCAATTGCAAAGAGGAGCTAACCTGGCCGTGAGCTTCACCACGTCTACGCGTACCCAAAGCATGATTAGCAGTGTCAGTCGAAAACACATACAGTATATACCGCGCACACATGCATGCATAAGATCTTCGAAAAAACATGCACGCATAAGCTAGCCTTCAGATCAGGCCTCATAACGTAATTAAGTAGCCTTCAGCACATATTCACACACGAAATATGTTAACTGTGTCTGTTAGTAGAATTTCCAGCACATAGCCCATCCATCCCAGCCATTTCGACTGCCACCTTCTAGTTCCCCGTTTGGATAGGCATATAAGGTTAAAAATGGCTGGGTTTGAAAAGAACAGAGTACAAACTTCAGGGATTTAAAGGTGGGGGTTCATTTGCGTCGGGCTCTACAACTATAAGTTTTATTTTAGACTTCACTCGTCCGCTGTTTGACAATCTTCGGTGGCCACGCTTAGTGTTGTCAGGTGCAAGAGGTGCTTCTTTCTCCTGTAAGGCTTGCCTTCAAAGTCCGAGCTACCTTGTCCTTGACGCCTCTCGAGCACACCCTTTATAATGAGGACTCTTGATTGATCGTCTATGGTGCAGTAGAAGTGCTCGGGAAGAAGTAATGACGATGACATTTGATGGCAACCTCGACCGAGTTCCCCTGTGTGAACCTTTGGGGGCAACCAAATCAGTTGGGGTGCCTGTTTTTTGGGCGCGATGTATCAGTTTTCGCCTGTTTTTTATGAAACATTCAGGCAATTTTCTTTTTCTTAATTAATGGATAGAGTTCTAAGTGTTGTCTACAGTAAAGATGCGAAAGACTGGAATCCAAAAAGTTCCTGATCTTCGGCACGAGAAAACATTAAGTGGGGTTGGTGCGAAATATTAACTGTTATGAGCAGATAACTTAGGTAACATGGACGAATCAACTTAGAAATATATCGATATGCATATCTAACAAGAATGCACATCCCACTAAAAGAGCGCACATGATCAGCCTAACACGTTGACGGTTCACACACAAGAGTACTACCTCCATTCTGAAATATAAGACGTTTTGATAGGGTATTATATTTTGGAATGGAGGTTGATACTATTATATTCGCAAAAAAAGTAGATACTACTGCTAGTAATAATTTTATCCAACATACTTTATTTCCAAGTAACTCCTTTTAGAAATTATCACTATCACAAGATGGTATTTAATGCCTTCGAGCATCGTCCCCGGCTACCGACTATACGAAGCCGAGAAAGGAAGAATTTCAACCAACTCATTTGCAATGGCACGACATCCACACGGTTAGCATGACGGTTAGGCCAATCTACCAGCTCCTCCACCGTCTCGGTTTCAAGGTCGACAACGTACACGCGTAAACTACTGCCCTAGTGTCGTGGTGGGCGCACGGCAGATGCCAAGGGATGGCTAAAGAGAGGAGGAGGCTCGAGGGCGCTGGTGGGCTCCAGAGGCGAGGTTGGCATGAGCGGGCGCGGGACGCCGGACTTACCCAGGTTCGGGGCTCTCCGGAGAGATAATACCCCTAGTCCTGCCGAGTGTAGTTGGATGATCGATAGTACAATGTTGCTCCTGGAGCTGTATGAAGGAGGAACGAAGCTGGCCAAGGCTTGGGCTGCTCCTTCTCTCCTGTGTTGCTGTTTCGTGGCTAGTCCTCCTGCTTCGCCCCCGAATGATCGTGGGCTCCCGAGGGTTTTATAGTCCAACCCCTCGGGGGTACAATGGTAATGTTATAAGTCGGTGGGTCCGTGTAGTCGGTGTCCGGGGACCCGAGCTGGGCCCCGCTGAGGGCTTGTGGTTCGCCGGGTTCCCCTAGGTGCGGGCCCCACCAGCCTAGGGGGACTGTGCGCCGTCTTGTCGATCGTCAGGGTGTGGCCGAGTCGAGCCGCGTACAGTGCTCTCCGTCAGGTTGCCGCTTGCTGTCGTCAGCGGTGAGGGTGGGGGCACTGTTGCCACGCCGGCCCTGGTCAGCAGGTAGGTGAGGGGCACTGTTGCCACGTTCCTGCTGACCAGAGGCATGGGCGAGGCACTGTTGCCTCGGTCATCGTTGATTGAAGTCTTGTCCCCGTCATATGACCTGGATGGGACGGGAGTTGACCTGCGACTGGATTGCGTAGCACGCCATGGGTGGCGCTGGCTTGGTGAGGAGGCCTTGGCCATGCCGGGTTCGGCTGTCTTGCGCCAGTTGTTGAAGCCGAGTCAACGTGTCTTGCCGGGTCGGCTAGTCTGGCCGGCTTGGGGGGCTTGGCCGGGTCGAGCCGGCCAAGCGCGCGCCGGTATTGACGGGCGGTGCCAGCCCCGTTGTTTTTGAAGAGGATCCGGATTCCGTTGCCTGCCCGGGGTCCATCCCCTCGACAGTAGTCCCCGAAGCTCGCTGCTCCGAGCAGAACTCCTTTGCCGTCCATCTTCCTTCTTCTTCCTTCGATCATGTCGCTGCCATCGGGTTCCTGGATGGGCTCGAACGTCACCTCCGAGGACATCACCCAACTCCGGGCGACGCGGCGCCTGCCGCGGGAGATGGACGTCGGTGTCCGCCTGCCGCGCGGCGAGCAGAGGCCTCGGCCCGAGGGGCAGGAGCGCCTGGTCTTCCTCACGCACTTCGAGCGCAGGTTCGGGCTGCCGGCGAGCACCTTCTTCCGCGCTTTCCTGGAGTTCTTCGGGCTCCAGCCGCATCATCTCGGCGCAGGCGCCATTGTCCAGCTCTCCGGCTTCGTCACCCTCTGCGAGGGGTACCTGGGGGTCGAGCCTACGATCGACCTATGGGCGTGCTTCTTATCCTTGAAGCAGAAGGGCCCTTCGGCCGGGGAGTTCGCCGATTGCGGCACCGCCGTCATCTCGAAGCGGTCGGGGGCGGATTTCCCCAAGATCCCGTTGGAGGACTCTGCCAAGAAGTGGCAGAACTCCTTCTTCTACGTCCGCAACCTTGGAGCGGATCACATCAATCTTCCGGCCTTTGCCATCGCACCGCCGCGGGCGAAGACGAACTGGGGCTACTTGCCCAAGCGCCCGTCACAAGAGATCATTAATCTCTGCGAGCGGGTGACGGTGATGAGGACGCAGGAGGGGCTCACCGGCACCGACCTCCTCGCCGCGTTCATCATGCGCCGGGTCCTTCCGCTTCAGGGGCGCTCCTGCCTCATCGGCGAAATGGTCGGCCTTCAAGACCCCAACCGCATGGGGTCGACGCGGCTGTCCGCGGAGCAGGTCGTGCGCAGCGTGAATGACATCTCTAAGGCCAACCTTGGGGAGGACTGGCGGTTCGGCAAGGCGTCGTACAGCCAGTCGAACCCGGCGTCGCAGGTCAGTGTCTGGTCTTCTCACTTTGCTGCCGTGCACCTTCTCATCCATCCTGACGCGACGCGGGGGGGGGGGTACTTCTGAACGCGATTCGGCATCCTTACGCCCGGGCTCCGTCGCAGGTGAAGCCGGTGGCGCCAGAGGAGCTTGTGGCTCGTGGCGGGGAGGAGGAGGCCGAGTCCGACGCCGGCGCTGGGCGTCGCGCGGGTAAGTCTCGCGTTTTTCTTCATGTGTCTTGAATTGCTGACCGCGGCACGGAACGGTTGGTGCTGATGCCAGTTGTTGGTGTAGTGGCGTTGAGCGGGGGAGGCGGCGACGCGGGCGGAGCCGGGTCCTCGCATGGGGCGGCGCCGAGCCGCCCGCATGGGAAAGACAGTGTCGCGCCGTGACCCCGGGCCCCGAAGCGCATGGCGGACCCGGCCGGGGCCGGGAGGCCGGCCAAGAGGAAGCGCGGCGGTGTGCACGGGAGGCCAACCCCGGTCCCGGTCTTGGCAGGGTAAGCTTCATCTCTTGTTTGCGCTCAGGTTTTTTTTCTTGAGCTAGTCTTGTTTCTTTTCTGCTCATTCTGTCTTCTTCTCTAGGTCGCCAATCGCGCTGGCGAGGGGGGCGGCGGAAGCCGCGACCGCCGAAGGGGCGGCGTTCCGCAGGAGCCGGTCCGACCTTGCCGACCAGGCCGAGGCGGAGGGACGGGCCGAGTCGGACCTCGGCCTGGATCCGAATGACGCCGAAGCCTTCGCCTGGCGGGACAGGAACCGGGCCGAGGAGGAGCTGGAGGCGGCGTCGGTCCGGGCTTGGACCGACGCGGCGGCGGCATGGGCGCGACCCGGCGCGGAGCCGGTCTGGCGTGAGATGCCGGAGGGCACGGTGGTGGCGGCGACGGTCTTTGAGCCGTCGTCGGTGAGGGAGCGCGGCCGTGGAGGCCGGGCTGAGGTGGTGATCCCCGACCGGGGTGTCGTGGAGGTGGAGGATGACACCCCGCCGCGGGCCAACGTGGCCGAGCGAGCGGGGACTGATGGTGGTGGAGGCGGCGTCGTTTTGGAAGAGACGCTGCGGGCGGTGGCGGCGGAGGCGCCGCCGGTTTTGGAGGAGGCAGCGGCGGTGCGAGAGGTCACCCCGGCAGCTTGGCCGGAGACGGCGACGCAGGGTGTCCCGGCGTCCGGGTCGGGGTCGGCGACGCAGGGCGTCCCGGAGGAGGTGCTGGCCGCGTCGCGAGCGGCCAGCGAGGAGCACGCCTTGGTGCCCTGGCAGGAAGAGCGCTGAGCTGCCGTGCCGCAGCCGGCGCGGAGTGGGGGCGTCGTTGTCTTCGGGCCTCAGACCCAGGAGGAGGCGGCGCTAGACGCCGTCAGTCGCCGCCTGCGAGGCCGGACGGAATGGCTCGAGGCCTTCGCCCAGGCCGAGGTGGAGCGGACGCGCGACCTGGAGCGTGCCGTCCTGGTAAGTCTTCTTGCAATTTTCTTCTTTGTGGGGGCGCGCCAGCGCACCCACTGGGTGTAGCCCCCGAGGTTCGGACCAACTACATAGTAGTTGGGTCGAATCTTTAGAGTGTTGGCCTTGTTCTGATTTCTGCTTTCTTCAGCATCTCGACGCCTTCCGGGTTGCCGCCTACAATCGTCTCCTGGGCAAGCACCGGGAGCTCGTGGAGCGGCTTGCCGCCAAGGAGGAGGAGCTCCGCGTCGCCGCAGGTATCCTTGTGCTCTTTTCTTGTGGGGGCGCGCTAGCGCACCCACTGGGTGTAGCCCCCGAGATTCAGGCCAACTGTGTAACAGTTGGGCCAAATCTGAAGTCTTGCTTTTTTCTTCTGCTGAGTCCTTTTTTTCGCAGCCGAGGTGCTGTCCTGGCGGACTCGTCTGCTCCGGGCCGGTCATCACTACGACCGGCTCGTTGCCGACACCGGCCGTCTTGGCATCGAGGCGGCGTAGGCGAGGGCGGAGGCGGCCGCGGCTCGGCGGTCTCTCGACGAGGCCAACCGGCTGCATGAGCAGCTGGCGGGTCACAAGAGCCGCCTTGAGGCTGAGGTGGAGCTCCTTAAGGCGAAAGCCGCCAAGGTGGCAGAGGCGCAGCAGGCCCTGGTGGAGGCGGACCAGCAGCGCGGCCAGCTGGCCGACGACAAGGGCTGGCTCCAGGCCGAGGTGTATCGCCTGCGGGGGGCAGGTCACCACGGCTGACGGGGCCTGTCAGGACGAGGCCCGTCGCCGTGAGGCGGCCGGGAAGGCGGCCGAAGACAAGGACGCCCAGCTGAAGGCGGCCCTTGCCAAGGCGGCCGATCTGGAGAAGGCGCTCGAGGAGCACGACCGCGCCATCGAGCGGGAGCGGCGCGGTACGTTGCTTGAGGCGCAGCACCTGGAAGAGTCCTTCCCCAGTAAGTGCTTTTTTCTTGTCGTTTGGCGGGTCGGGATTCGGCCTTTCTTCCTTGTTGTTCTTCTTCTAACTCGCTTGTTCCTTTGCGGCAGGGGCCTTCCCAGAGACGCAGTGGCTGGCGGAGGAAGCCGTCCGCTATCAGCGTGACCCGACCGACGTTCTTGGGTCCGGGACGGATCCGCGGGTGGCCTGGACCTTCCGGGAGATCATCGCCGCCGCTGAGGCCCGCCTGCAGGTTCTGGGAACGCAGTTGGGGCGGCTGTCCCAGGCCGGCACCGCGATGACGGCGGCCCTATGGCCGGACTCCGTCCAACCGAGCAGCTTCTCACGCCTGGCGCGTTGGTTGGAGATGGGGCCGGACCGGCTTGGCGAGTGGCGCGTCTCCGCCGCTCGTGCCGGTGCTGAGATGGCGCTCCGGTTCGCGCTGTCCTGGCATCCGGACGTGCAGCTGGACGCGTTGATGGGCCAGCGGGCCAGTTCGGAGCAGCTCTTGCAGGAGCAAGCCGGCCGGATCGCCTCCCGGGCCAGCTACATCGCCGAGTTTGCCTTCCATGACGAGTTCCATCCGGAGCAGACGGAAGACGGCGGGGTCGTGGACGGCGACGACTACGGCTTGCTCCTCCACGATCCGGAGGGGAGCTCGGAGGAGACGGGCGTCTACCGCGACACGGATACTGAGGAGGGCACCGGCACCTTGCTAGACCCGGAGGCCGCGAGGGGAGGGCGGTCGATGTCGCGACGCGGCGCTGGAGATGCCTGAGACACTTTGTGTAAAATTTGTTAAATAGCAGGTCCACCCACCCACTGGGGGTTTTAGGGTGTAATGAACTCGGGCCGTGGGCCTTTTCTTAAATACTTGTAGATGTCGTGGGTGCTTTTGCTTTTTTGCCTTCCGTTTTTTGGACCGATTTCATGCGCTTTTCCTTTCTCAAACCTCCCCCCTCCCGCGAGTCAGACGGCCGAGGCTCCGGTCCGTGACAAGGAGTTCGGTTCTTTGAGAGGAGCGCGCAGGATTTGGGTCCCTCGAAACGTTGAGCGCGAGCGAAACACCCACTGGGCCGGCTGGCGGCAATCCGGCGAAGCCGGTTGGCGAGCAGCCGGTTGTGCGGTTGTTCATTTGATGAATGGCGGACCGGGTTGATCGACCCGGCGACCTTTGGCTTAGTGTATGAAGCGTAAAGGAGCTTTGGCCCGTTGTGCTTGCCAGCCGACAGCCAAAGCTGGATCTGTGGCTTTAGGGCGAAGTGGGGGACCGCGACATCCTAACTTTATCAGGAATCACCAAGTAAGGCGGCGGGGTAGTGACCGAGCTAGCCAGCCCCCGAGCCCCCGGGTCGAGCGAGTCGGACCGGTGGCCGGGTTCAGTGGTATACTGATGCAAGAAAATAGGGACACAATAAATTGGTCGACAAAAGGCAGCCCCCGAGTCTCGTTCGGGGACCCCATAGTTTCATGCGTTTACAAAAGGCGATGATACATACGCTCATGCGGCTAACTGTAAAACGGGCGGAGGAGTTCCGCGTTCCACGGCCGGGTCGTTTCTTCACCGGCGGTGTCCTTCTTGCGCTTCCTCGACTTTCATGCGTCGATGAGGTAGTAGGCGTTGCGGTCGCGCAAGGCCCTGCTCAGGATGAATGGGCCCTCCCATGGAGGGGACAGCTTGTGCTGGCCTGCCTGCTCTTGGACGAGTCGGAGGACGAGGTCGCCCTAGCGGAACGCGAGGGGCTTGATCTTCTTGCTGTGGTAGTGCCTCAGGCCTTGCTGGTAGATGGCCGAGCGACTGAGCGCCAGGAGGCGTGCTTCTTTGAGCAGGTCGACGCCATCTTCGCGGGCTTCTCTGGCTTCGGCTTCGGAGTACATCGCGACGCGCGGCGAGTCGAACTTGACGTCGGTCGGGATGACGGCTTTGGCTCCGTAACGAGGAAGAACGGGGTGAACCCGGTCGACCGATTCGGCGTGGTGCGTAGACTCTAGAGAACGGCTGGCAACTCGTCAAGCCAGCTGCTGGGTGAGCGGATGAGCAGCTCGACGAGTCGCGGCTTGACGCCGGACAGGATGAGTCCATTGGCCCGCTCAACCTGCCCGTTGGACTGCGGATGCGCAACGGAGGCCAGGTCGAGGCGGATGCCGGAGACGGAGCAGTATTGCTCGAGCGCGCCCTTGGCGAAGTTGGTGCCGTTGTCGGTGATGATGTTGTTCGGCATGCCGTAGCGCACCGCTATGTCCTTGATGAACCGGACGGCTGTTGGCCCGTCCAGTTTCTTGATTGGTCTTGCCTCGATCCACTTGGTGAATTTGTCCACTGCCACCAGCAAGTGCGTCATGCCGCCTCGGGCGGATTTGAAGGGTCCCACCATGTCGAGTCCCCAGACCGCGAAGGGCCAGGCGATCGGTATGGTGCGGAGTGCTGACGCCGGCTGGTGGCTGTGTTTGCTGAAGCGCTGGCATCCCTCACACTTGAGGACGAGCGAATCGGCGTCTTGGAGGGCCGTGGGCCAGTAGAAGCCGTGGCGGAACGCCTTGGCCACCAGGGATCGTGATGTGGCGTGGTGCCCACACTCGCCCTGATGTATGTCGAGGAGGATGTCGATGCCCCGCTCCTGCTCGACGCAGTGCTGGAACACGCCGGTGGAGCTGCGCTTGACGATGCTGTAGGCGGACGCCCGGCGCTGCACTTGCCGAGCTTCGGTCTCGTCCATGGGGAGAACCCCGTACTCCAAAAATTCTGATATTGAGAGGGACCAAGATGGAGCCGTAACCACGGCGAAGACGGCCACCAGGGTGGGTTCCGAGTTGGCAGCCCCCGGGTCGGGGATGGCGACGGCCGGGTCCGGGACGATGGTGGCCGGGTCGAGCTGAGCAGCCGCCGGGCCGGGTTCAGCAGTCCCCGGGCCGGGTTGAGGTGCGTCCGGGTCGTCTGGAACGTGGATGGACTCGGAGTCCGGCGATGGCTTGACGGACGGCTTGCGCAGGTGCTCGAGGGAGACGTCGGACGGGATGGCTTGTCATGACGAGGCGATCTTGGCGAGCGTGTCGGATGCTTCGTTCTCCGCGCGCGGGACGTGGAGGAACTCGGAGCCCTCGAAGGATCCGGACAGCTTCTGGACGAGGAAGCGGTAGCTTGCCATGTTGGAGTCACGGGCGTCCCGTTCGCCGGAGCATTGCTGCACCACCAGGTCCGAGTCGCCGTAGCACAGGATGCGCCGGATGCCGAGTTCCTTGGCCAGCCGGAGGCCGTGCACAAGGGCTTCGTACTCGGCGACGTTGTTGGAGGCGGCGAAGTGGATCTGGAGCGCGTAGCGGAGCCGGTCGCCCTTCGGGGACGACAGTACGATGCCGGCCCCCAAACCGAGTCGCATCTTGGACCCGTCGAAGTGCATGCGCCAATGTGTCGAGTCGGGAGGCGGCGGCAAGTACTGCGTTTCGGTCCAGTCAACGAGGAAGTCGGCCAGGGCTTGAGACTTGATCGCGGTGCGGGGCTCGTAGAGGATGGTGTGGCCGGCTAGCTGGATCGCCCATTTGGCACCCGGCCAGAGGCATCCCGGCACCCGATGATTTCTCCGATAGGCGCCATGCTGACCAGGGTGACGACGTGCTCTTGGAAATACTGCTTCAGCTTCTTGGCGGTGAAGTACACGCCGTAACACATCTTCTGGTAGTGCGGGTAGTTCTGCTTGGAGATGGAGAGCACCTCGCTCAGGTAGTAGACTGGGCGCTGGACGGCTTGGATCTTGCCCTTCTCTGGTCGCTCGACCACCAGCACCGTGCTGACCGCCCGCGAGGTCGCGGCTATGTAGAGCAACAGCGGCTCCTTGTCGGTCGGCGCGGCCAGGACTGGTGCGGTGGAGAGCATGCGCTTGAGGTCTTGGAAGGCCTCGTCTGCCTTGCCGTTCCATTCGAACGGGCTCGTCTTCTTCATCAGCTGGTACAGGGGTAGCGCCCTCTCGCCCAGCCGGCTTAGAAACCGGCTGACCGAGGCCAAGCATCCGGTGAACTTCTGGACATCGCGCAGCCGAGCCGGCTTGCGCATGCGCTCGATGGCCTTGATCTTCTCCGGGTTCGCCTCAATGCCGCGTTCCGAGACGAGGAAGCCGAGTAGCTTTCCGGCCGGGACGCCGAAGACGCATTTTTCCGGGTTAAGCTTGACCTTGTATTCGCGGAGGTTGGCGAAGGTTTCCTTCAAATCGTCGAGGAGCGTGAGGTGCTGCTTGGTCTTCACCACGATGTCGTCCACGTATACGTGGATATTGCGGCCGAGTTGCGGCAGCAGGCATTTCTGCATGCAGCGCTGGAAGGTGGCGCCGGCGTTCTTCAAGCCGAACGACATGGTGATGTAGCAATACGCCCCAAAGGGCGTGATGAAGGACGTCTTCAGGGCGTCGGCCGGGTCCAGCTTGATCTGGTGGTAGCCGGAGTAAGCGTCCAGGAAGGACAGGAGCTCACACCCGGCGGTCGAGTCGATGACTTGGTCGATCCGCGGGAGGGCGAACGGATCCTTGGGACAGGCCTTGTTGAGGCTGGTGTAGTCGATACACATGCGCCAGGTCTTGTTCTTCTTCAGGACGAGGACTGGATTGGCCAGCCACTCGGGGTGAAACACTTCCATTATGAAGCCGGCCGCCAAAAGCTTGGCGACCTCTTCACCAATGGTTCTTCTCTTCTCTTCGGAAAATCGTCGTAGGGGTTGACGGACAGGCTTGGCGTCCTTGCGGACGTGAAGTTTGTGCTCGGCGTACTTCCTCGAGATGCCCGACATGTCCTTGGGGGTCCATGCGAAGATATCCCGATTCTCACGGAGGAAGTCGACGAGCTCGCCTTCCTATTTGCTGTCGAGGCGGGCGCCTACGACAACGTACTTGCTGCAGCTGGGGTCTTCTGGGTTGAGCTTCACTTTCTTGGTCTCCTTGGAGGGCTTGAAGGCAGCCTCGTCGGCCGGGTCCGGGGTCGGGATCGACCGGCGAAGGCCTCGCCTTCCAGGGCGACGATCCGGTCGAGCTGGCGCCGCTCCTCGGCAATGACCAGCGACTCGGCCAACTTGGCGCCGTCTCGGGCGCACTCCAGGGACATGCGGTAATCGCCGGTGACAGTGATGAGGCCCTTGGGACCCGACATCTTCATCTTCAGGTACGCGTAGTGGGGAACCGCCATGAACTTGGCGAGCGCGGGCCGGCCCAGCAACGCGTGATACGCGCTGGACAGGTCCACCACCTCGAACCAGATCGGTTCGCGCCGGAAGTGGCCGCTGTCACCGAACAGGACATCTAGCCGGACCCGGCCAATGGGGGAGCAGGAGAGGCCGGGTACGATGCCGTGGAAGATCGTTCGGGTTGGCTCCAGGTCCTCGGCCTTGAGGCCGAGCTTGGTCATCGTGTCGCGGTAGAGGATGTTGATGCTGCTGCCGCCGTCGATGAGGACTCGGGAGAACTTGCATGTGCGCCGCGCGACGATGGTGGGGTTGAGGACGAGGGCGTAACCACCCGGGCTCGGCATGACTGCCGGGTGATCCTCCCGGGTCCAGGTGATCGGGCGATCCGACCAATGCATGAACTCCGGCTTGGCCGGGACGACGGTGTTCACCTCCTGCCGAAGGAGGCGCTCGCTGCGCTTGTCGTCGCCGAGGCTGGTGAAGACGACGTAGGCCGCGCTCTGGTCCGGGTAGGCGTCGTCGCGCATCGCGCCGCCAGCTGGAGGCGGCGGTGGAGGCGGAGGCGGCTGTCCCGCGCCTGGAGCCGGAGCCGGAGGAGGCGGGACGTCGCCCCTCATGATGCGCTTGGTGATGGCGCACTGCCGAAGCGTGTGCGTGGAGGGTCTTGCGCCGCTGTGGTGCTTGCAGGGGGCGTCGAGCATCTGCTCGAAGCTCATGGCGGGTTGCCATGCCGTCTTGCCGGTTTGCCGGCGCTTCGCCGCCGGGTCCGCCGCGGGCTCGGTGGCCGCGACGAGCCGGTTGTCGTGACGCGGCGCCGGCTGGTCGGCCTTGCGCTTGTTGTTCTGGTGATGCTGCTGCCGGCTGCTTTCGCCGGCCGGCTTCGGAAGGGGGAACCGGCTTCGCCTTGCCGGCTTCATCCAGCGCCACCTGGATCTTCATGGCGGAGTCGGCGTTGGCGTACTTGTCCGCCGTCACCATGAGCGCGGCCATGGTGGCCGGCTCGGAGCGTAAGAGCTTGTGCTTGAGGAGGGTGCCGTCTCGGCACCCGCTGACGAAGTACTGGATCGCCTGGACTTCATGGACGCCCTCGCAGCTGTTCCGGAGCTCGGTCCAGCGTGCGAGGTACTCGCGACCGGTCTCCGTAGGCCCTTGCACGCACATGGCGAGCTGGCTAGGGCGGCCGGGTCGCTTGTAGGTCCCCGTGAAGTTGCGGACGAAGGCTTCCTCGAAGTCCACCCACGTGTTGATGCTGCCCATCGGCAGGCTGTTCAACCACGTGCGGGACGACCCTTGGAGCATGAGCGGTGCGTAGCGCACGGCGAGACGACGATTGGCACCGGTGATGCCAATGGCCGTGGTGTAGTCGGTGAGCCAGTCTTCTGGCTTCACCGTCCCGTTGTACTTGGGGGTGTCGCGGGGGAGCATGAATCCTTTGGGGAAGGGCTCCTCCCGGATGCGCGGGCCGAAGCACGCTGGCCCGATAGCGCCGCTCTCCTCCACCTCCAGGGAGTGAGCGAGCTGATCGAGGCGGTGGCGAGCATCGGCGTCGTCGATGGCGCGCGGGCCGAGTCGACTTGCGGCCAGGCCACGGGGGGCCGGGTCGGTTGGAGCCGGACGCCGGCCATGCTGGCCGGGTCCGCGCTGGGTCTCTAGGACGGGCTTGTTGCCCAATCCGCCGGAGGCTGTAGCGGCCGGAACGCGCCGAGTCCGGGCTTGGCCGGAGTGCACCTCGCCGGGTGGCGAGGAAGCGGTGTGCAGAAGCTCGTCGGGCCCGCCAAGGCGGGCGGAGCCGGACCCCGCCGAATTGGCGAGCTGGTTGAGGCGGTCTTGCTGGGTGTTGGCGGCGTGGAGGAGTTCGCGCATCCGCCCGATGCGCTCTTTCAGCTCCTCACCCGCGAGCTGGTCCAGGCCAACTGCGGCTGCCTGGGCAGCGCGCATGTTCTTCGCTGGGGTCTCGTAGACGGTTGGGACGCCGCCGAGGGCCCGGCCGATCGCTCCTCCCCGGGCACGTACATCGGCGACTCGGCTTGGCTCGGCCGCGGCGGGCGTGAATCCGTAGGCGGCGTCGCGCTCCAGCTGAGCGGCGTCCAGGCGACGCTGAGTGGCGGCGAGCGTCTCAGATAGGTCCAGCATCTGCTGGCGCCTTTCCTCGAGCTGGGTTCGGGCCTCAGCGACGTTGGTGGCGTCGACGTCGGTGCCGATGGGGATGCGGAGGCTCTGCATCGCGGCGCGCAACAGATCGGACGGCTCGATCCGATCCGCTGCGGCCCTGGCTACGGCAGCCTTCCTCGTCTTGCTCGACGAGGAGGAGGCGCCGTCGCCGGTGACGAAGACCTCCACATGGACGTCCATTGCCCCGGCGGAAACGCCGCCGCCGAGGGAGAGGGGAGAGGGGAGAGTCGGAGTAGCTGAGCACCTCGCTAGGGTACTCGTCGGCCGCGAACGCATCGGAGATGCGCAGTGCGGCGAAGGAGGCGACAAGCGCGCCGACGACGTCGTCCGCTAGGGCGACGGACTCGTCGGCGTAGGAGAAGGGCCCCGTCCGAAGCATGCTCCCGGCCAACTCCTCGAGCTGCCCCACGGTGGGCGCCAACTGTCGTGGTGGGCGCACGGCAGATGCCAAGGGATGGCTAAAGAGAGGAGGAGGCTCGAGGGCGCTGGTGGGCTCCAGAGGTGAGGTTGGCATGAGCGGGCACGGGACGCCAGACATACCCAGGTTCGGGGCTCTCCGAAGAGATAATACCCCTAGTCCTGCCGAGTGTAGTTGGATGATCGATAGTACAATGTTGCTCCTGGAGCTGTATGAAGGAGGAAGGATGCTGGCCAAGGCTTGGGCTGCTCCTTCTCTCCGGTGTTGCTGTTTCGTGGCTAGTCCTCCTGCTTCGCCCCCGAATGATCGTGGGCTCCCGGGGGTTTTATAGTCCAACCCCTCGGGGGTAGAATGGTAATGTTATAAGTCGGTGGGTCCGTGTAGTCAGTGTCCGGGGACCCGGGCTGGGCCCCGCTGAGGGCTTGTGGTTCGCCGGGTTCCCCTAGGTGCGGGCCCCGCCAGCCTAGGGGGACTGTGCGCCGTCTTGTCGATCGTCAGGGCGTGGCCGAGTTGAGCCGCGTATAGTGCTCTCCGTCAGGTTGCCGCTTGCTGTCGTCAGCGGTGAGGGTGGGGGCACTGTTGCCACGCCGGCCCTGGTCAGCGAGTAGGTGAGGGGCACTGTTGCTACGTTCCTGCTGACCAGAGGCATGGGCCGGGCACTGTTGCCTCGGTCATCGTTGATTGAAGTCTTGTTCCCGTCATACGGCCTGGATGGGACGGGAGTTGACCCGCGGCTGGATTGCGTAGCACGCCATGGGTGGTGCTGGCTTGGTGAAGAGGCCTTGGCCGTGCCGGGTTCAGCTGTCTTGCGTTAGTTGTTGAGGCCGAGTCGACGTGTCTTGCCGGGTCGGCTAGTCTGGCCGGCGGGGGCTTGGCCGGGTCGAGCGACCCGGCCAAGCGCGCGCCGGTATTGAGGGGCGGTGCCAGCGCCGTTGTTTTTGAAGAGGATCCGGGTTCCGTTGCCTGCCCGAGGTCCATTCCCCGGCAATCATCGTCCCGTACTTTTCTCCTAACATGTGCAAGCTTGATATGCTTTGAGTAAGCTTCTTGCCTGGTTCTTTTAACTCGATACTCCGAGTGCAGAGGCAATTTGTAGTCTCGTCCACAATTTCCCAGATCACTACCTGGGGCCCTTCCCTGTCGATATAGATTAGCGAAAGTGTCCCATCGGTGGAGAGGGTAAGGCACGGGCGACATCTCATGCTCAAATGGGATCCTTGTCAAGGTGACGTGGCCCGTCTTAGCTTCCATACCAACAATGCATAAGTCTAGCATCATCCCATCGTAAAAGAGCCAGTGTGCCGTGCCGTGGCACACGACGGCAGGGCCATGATAAACCGCGGTATAGTTTCTGGTAGCCTCATCACCGAAGCACCTGGTCGCCGTGCTCCAGCTCCCTTTATGGGATGAGAACGTGTAGAGATTGTAATCGGAGTCGATGATTACCACTTTGAAGGAGGACGCATAGTTGCTCGGTGGTGGCTGCTCGTTGTGCGAGCAGCTATCCACACCACTCAAAATAGCGTACCCACTCCAGTCCATGTGGAGGGGGTCGACATGGCCGCACTTTAGAAGTGGGAGCACGTGGCACTCGCCGACGAGCAGATCGCACACCGCCAGGTGGACGACCCTCGTGTCATGAGAGGGAAGGCGCACAAGTAGGAGGCCGTGGCGCGAGACAATCGGCTCCGCGTGATCTAACTTCTGGCAGGCGGGCTGCACGAAGGTGGTAAGGGCACGGCAACCACGGCCCATCGCCGACCGCGGCGCAGGGACGAAGCATGGCGCTCCCACCCCTTGTCCAGGGCGTTGCTCCCTCGTGAAGAAGCCGGTGATGGAGGCTGAAGTGTCCTCCGGCCAACATCGTCGGAGGAAAGGCGGCGTTGGCCACGAGGCGATGCCACAGCTTGCAGACCATGGCGCACCGAAAGAGCGCCGCCATGTCGTCCTTGACACGGACGAGGATCTCGAGGAGCAAATCATCAGGGAACGGAAGCGAAAGAGCCGCCCGTTCCATCGGTGCAGCTAGGACAGGGCTACGCCGGCCACACCAGCGTACGTGTGTGCCCTATAATATTTTGTATCCAATCGAATATACTAAGAAGGAGTCTGGCTTGGGTTGCTATGGAGTAGCGTACGGAAATAGGCTTCGGAGGTTGTGGCCGGAGTCCGTCTACAACCCAAACTGCCCAAGGTTTCCGACTCCGAGTACTGTTCGTATGCATGGCTGGAGTTTTCTTTCTTTGAAATTCAAGAAACTCCAATAACATTTCTAGAGTATTTCCGTTTTCCATTCTTTTGTTTTTCTGCTATTTTTACAATGGGCCGCGCTACGTGTCGGCCGGCGGATCATTTTAAAAGATCCGCCGCCTCGACAGCCATTAGATTGAGAGCTATCCAGCGTCCAACACTCTTTTTATCATTGCAGCAGGGTAGCGTTGCGGAAATCCTTTGCAACAACATTTATGTTGCAGAAACCTTTTGCAATATAGATGATGTTGCAGATTTTTTTTCTTCACTATTTTTAAAACATGGGTGTTGTTGTGGAAGAAAATTTTGCAACAGAGATGATGTTGCAGAAAATATTTGCAGTTTTTTCGCCTTCATTTTTTTTGCAACATGGGTGTTGTTGTGGAAGACAATTTGCAACACACATGATGTTGCAGAAGAAATTGCAGAAAGAGGCGCAAAGGACACACGTCACATAGAGGAGGAGGCGGATTGCTCGCGTGCGATCCGCCGGCTGAAGGCAAGTGTTTCCCATTTTACAATAGCTCGATTGCCACCACGCCAAGAACAAAATCCCTTACAACAATGATAAGTGGGACCGAATTCGGTGTTTCGGCACCAAGAATGTCTGGTAGAGAGCTTCAGGACCAAGCTTATATTTTGGCAATAATTAGGGAAGAACCAATGCTTTTTAAATATGTAGTTAAGCAATTTGTCAGTGGGTCGAGGCCAGTGGGTGGCAATTTCGAATGAGTCGAGGCCAAACTCCTTTCCACCATGCCTTTCCACCATGTGTTTTGCTAGAAGAGAGAAGAGAACAGTTCTTTCATAGATGCGATATAGACACAGTTAATCTCTGTTCGGAATGGGTGTAATATTTGTGTGGCCACCGGATACTTTGGCCTTCCTTTCTTCATATTCAAGGTACCTGAATATTTGTAGTAGCCTCTCCACGTCTCTTCTCTCGGCAGCATCCGTTCTAGTGTTAGGCTGTGCCTCTCCACCTTGGATGACGGTGACACTTTCGAGTATTTCTTCATCAGGAAGGATATTTACATGGACTTCTACTACTAACAAGTTAATTAACCCATCTTGATGCCGATGGAAGACAATAGGAATAAAATGTGTATGTCATATGTGCTGGTTGATTTGTTCATTTCAAGTCCTATGCAGGATTGCACGGTATCATGTATTGGCATGTGAGAGAGGCCCATGCATGTAGAATCTATCAACGGTCTTAATGTATGATAGCATTGATCCGTCAATTAACATTGGATTGAGACTCACACTGTGGCATGTGATGGCAGAGTTAGTGTTGGGAATCGTAGCATAATTTAAAATTTTTCTACGCTCACCAAGATGCATCTATGGAGTCTACTAGCAACGAGGGGAAAGGAGTGCATCTACATACCCTTGTAGATCGCGAGCGGAAGCGTTCCAATGAACGTGGATGACGGAGTCGTACTCGCCGTGATCCAAATCAACGATGACCGAGTGCCGAACGGACGGCACCTCCGCGTTCAACACACGTACGGTGCAGCGACGTCTCCTCCTTCTTGATCCAGCAAGGGGGAAGGAGAGGTTGATGGAGATCCAGCAGCACGACGGCGTGGTGGTGGATGTAGCGGGTCTCGGCAGGGCTTTGCCAAGCTTCTGCGAGAAAGAGAGAGAGAGGTGTTGCAGGGGAGGAGGGAGGCGCCCAAGGCTGTAGTGTGCTGCCCTCCCTCCCCCCCTTTATATAGGCCCCCTGGGGGGGGGGGGCGGCCCCAAGAGATGGGATCTCAAAGGGGGGGCGGCGGCCACAAGGGGGGCAAGGGGTTGCCTTGCCCCCCAAGGCAAGGGGAAACCCCCCCCCCCCCTAGGGTTCCCAACCCTAGGCGCATGGGGGGAGGCCCAAGGGGGGCGCCCCAGCCCACTAAGGGCTGGTTCCCTTCCACTTTCAGCCCACGGGGCCCTCCGGGATAGGTGGCCCCACCCGGTGGACCCCCGGGACCCTTCCGGTGGTCCCGGTACAATACCGGTAACCCCCGAAACTTTCCCGGTGGCCGAAACTGGACTTCCTATATATAATTCTTCACCTCCGGACCATTCCGGAACCTCTCGTGACGTCCGGGATCTCATCCGGGACTCCGAACAACTTTCGGGTTTCCGCATACATATATCTCTACAACCCTAGCGTCACCGGACCTTAAGTGTGTAGACCCTACGGGTTCGGGAGACATGCAGACATGACCGAGACGCCTCTCCGGTCAATAACCAACAGCGGGATCTGGATACCCATGTTGGCTCCCACATGTTCCACGATGATCTCATCGGATGAACCACGGTGTCGAGGATTCAATCAATCCGTATGCAATTCCCTTTGTCAATCGGTATGTTACTTGCCCGAGATTCGATCGTCGGTATCCCAATACCTTGTTCAATCTCGTTACCGGCAAGTCTCTTTACTCCGAATGCATGATCCGTGACAACCTGTCAATTGGCCATTATGATGATGCATTACCGAGTGGGCCCAGAGATACCTCTCCGTCACACGGAGTGACAAATCCCAGTCTCGATCCGTGCCAACCCAACAGACACTTTCGGAGATACCCGTAGTGCACCTTTATAGTCACCCAGTTACGTTGTGACGTTTGGCACACCCAAAGCACTCCTACGGTATCCGGGAGTTGCACGATCTCATGGTCTAAGGAAAAGATACTTGACATTGGAAAAGCTCTAGCAAACGAAACTACACGATCTTTTATGCTATGCTTAGGATTGGGTCTTGTCCATCACATCATTCTCCTAATGATGTGATCCCGTTATCAATGACATCCAATGTCCATAGTCAGGAAACCATGACTATCTGTTGATCAACGAGCTAGTCAACTAGAGGCTTACTAGGGACAGGTTGTGGTCTATGTATTCACACATGTATTACGATTTCCGGACAATACAATTATAGCATGAATAATAGACAATTATCATGAACAAAGAAATATAATAATAACTATTTATTATTGCCTCTAGGGCATATTTCCAACAGTCTCCCACTTGCACTAGAGTCAATAATCTAGTTACATTGTGATGAATCGAACACCCATTGCGTCCTGGTGTTGATCATGTTTTGCCCTAGGGAGAGGTTTAGTCAACGGATCTGCTACATTCAGGTCCGTATGTACTTTACAAATATCTATGTCTCCATTTTGAACACTTTCACGAATGGAGTTGAAGCGACGCTTGATATGCCTGGTCTTCCTGTGAAACCTGGGCTCCTTCGCAAGGGCAATAGCTCCAGTGTTGTCACAAAAGAGAGTCATCGGGCCCGACGCATTGGGAATCACCCCTAGGTCGGTAATGAACTCCTTCATCCAGACTGCTTCCTGTGCTGCCTCCGAGGCTGCCATGTACTCCGCTTCACATGTAGATCCCGCCACGACGCTTTGCTTGCAACTGCACCAGCTTACTGCTCCTCCATTCAAAATATACACGTATCCGGTCTGTGACTTCGAGTCATCTAGATCTGTGTCGAAGCTAGCATCGACGTAACCCTTTACGACGAGCTCTTCGTCACCTCCATAAACGAGAAACATATCCTTAGTCCTCTTCAGGTACTTCAGGATATTCTTGACCGCTGTCCAGTGTTCCTTGCCGGGATTACTTTGGTACCTTCCTACCAAACTTACGGCAAGGTTTACATCAGGTCTGGTACACAGCATGGCATACATAATAGACCCTATGGCCGAGGCATAGGGGATGACACTCATCTCTTCTATATCTTCTGCCGTGGTCGGGCATTGAGCCGTGCTCAATTGCACACCTTGCAATACAGGCAAGAACCCCTTCTTGGACTGATCCATATTGAACTTCTTCAATATCTTGTCAAGGTATGTACTCTGTGAAAGACCAATGAGGCGTCTTGATCTATCTCTATAGATCTTGATGCCTAATATATAAGCAGCTTCTCCAAGGTCCTTCATTGAAAAACACTTATTCAAATAGGCCTTTATACTTTCCAAGAATTCTATATCATTTCCCATCAATAGTATGTCATCCACATATAATATGAGAAATGCTACAGAGCTCCCACTCACTTTCTTGTAAACACAGGCTTCTCCATAAGTCTGTGTAAACCCAAACGCTTTGATCATCTCATCAAAGCGAATGTTCCAACTCCGAGATGCTTGCACCAGCCCATAGATTGAGCGCTGGAGCTTGCATACTTTGTTAGCATTCTTAGGATCGACAAAACCTTCCGGCTGCATCATATACAACTCTTCCTTAAGGAAGCCATTAAGGAATGCCGTTTTGACGTCCATCTGCCATATCTCATAATCATAGTATGCGGCAATTGCTAACATGATTCGGACGGACTTCAGCTTCGCTACGGGTGAGAAAGTCTCATCGTAGTCAACCCCTTGAACTTGTCGATAACCCTTAGCGACAAGTCGAGCTTTGTAGATGGTCACATTACCATCCGCGTCCGTCTTCTTCTTAAAGATCCATTTGTTTTCTATGGCTCGCCGATCATCGGGCAAGTCAGTCAAAGTCCATACTTCGTTTTCATACATGGATCCTATCTCGGATTTCATGGCTTCTAGCCATTTGTCGGAATCCGGGCCCGCCATCGCTTCTTCATAGTTCGAAGGTTCACCGTTGTCTAACAACATGATTTCCAGGACAGGGTTGCCGTACCACTCTGGTGCGGAACGTGTCCTTGTGGACCTACGAAGTTCAGTAACTTGATCCGAAGCTTCATGATCATCATCATTAACTTCCTCCCTAGTCGGTGTAGGCACCACAGGAACATTTTCCTCGCGCTGCGCTACTTTCCGGTTCGGAAGGGGTGACTATCACCTCATCAAGTTCCACTTTCCTCCCACTCAATTCTTTCGAGAGAAACTCCTTCTCCAGAAAGGACCCGTTCTTGGCAACGAAGATCTTGCCTTCGGATCTGAGGTAGAAGGTATACCCAATAGTTTCCTTAGGGTATCCTATGAAGACGCATTTTTCCGACTTGGGTTCGAGCTTTTCAGGTTGAAGTTTCTTGACATAAGCATCGCATCCCCAAACTTTTAGAAACGACAGCTTAGGTTTCTTCCCAAACCATAATTCATACGGTGTCGTCTCAACGGATTTCGACGGAGCCCTATTTAAAGTGAATGCGGCAGTCTCTAAAGCATAACCCCAAAATGAGAGCGGTAAATCGGTAAGAGACATCATAGATCGCACCATATCCAATAGAGTGCGATTACGACGTTCGGACACACCATTTCTCTGAGGTGTTCCAGGCGGCGTGAGTTGTGAAACTATTCCACATTTCCTTAAGTGTGCACCAAACTCGTGACTTAAATATTCTCCACCACGATCTGATCGTAAGAATTTTATTTTCCTGTCACGTTGATTCTCAACTTCACTCTGAAATTCCTTGAACTTTTCAAAGGTTTCAGACTTGTGTTTCATTAGGTAGACATACCCATATCTACTTAAATCATCAGTGAGAGTGAGAACATAACGATATCCTCCGCGAGCCTCAACACTCATTGGACCACACACATCGGTATGTATGATTTCCAATAAGTTGGTTGCTCGCTCCATTGTTCCGGAGAACGGAGTCTTGGTCATCTTACCCATGAGGCATGGTTCGCACGTGTCAAATGATTCGTAATCAAGAGACTCCAAAAGTCCATCTGCATGGAGCTTCTTCATGCGCTTGACACCAATGTGACCAAGGCGGCAGTGCCACAAGTATGTGGGACTATCGTTATCAACTTTACATCTTTTGGTATTCACACTATGAACATGTGTAACATCACGTTCGAGATTCATCAAAAATAAACCATTGACCAGCGGGGCATGACCATAAAACATATCTCTCAAATAAATAGAACAACCATTATTCTCAGATTTAAATGAGTAGCCATCTCGAATTAAACGAGATCCAGATACAATGTTCATGCTCAAAGCTGGCACTAAATAACAATTATTGAGGTTTAAAACTAATCCCGTGGGTAGATGCAGAGGTAGCGTGCCAACGGCGATCACATCGACCTTGGAACCATTCCCGACGCGCATCGTCACCTCGTCCTTTGCCAGTCTCCGTTTATTCCGTAGTTCCTGCTTTGAGTTACAAATATGAGCAACCGCACCGGTATCAAATACCCAGGAGCTACTACGAGTACTGGTAAGGTACACATCAATTACTTGTATATCACATATACCTTTGGTGTTGCCGGCCTTCTTCTTGTCCGCTAAGTATTTGGGGCAGTTCCGCTTCCAGTGACCACTTCCCTTGCAATAAAAGCACTCAGTCTCGGGCTTGGGTCCATTCTTTGACTTCTTCCCAGTAACTGGTTTACCGGGCGCGGCAACTCCCTTGCCGTCCTTCTTGAAGTTCTTCTTACCCTTGCCCTTCTTGAACTTAGTGGTTTTATTCACCATCAACACTTGATGTTCTTTTCTGATCTCCCCTTCCGCTGATTTCAGCATTGAATATACCTCGGGAATGGTCTTTTCCATCCCCTGCATATTGTAGTTCATCACAAAGCTCTTGTAGCTTGGTGGAAGCGACTGGAGGATTCTGTCAATGACCGCGTCATCCGGGAGATTAACTCCCAGCTGAGACAAGCGGTTGTGCAACCCAGACATTCTGAGTATGTGCTCACTAACAGAACTGTTCTCCTCCATTTTACAGCTGAAGAACTTGTCGGAGACTTCATATCTCTCGACCCGGGCATGAGCTTGAAAAACCAGTTTCAGCTCCTCGAACATCTCATATGCTCCATGTTTCTCAAAACGCTTTTGGAGACCCGGTTCTAAGCTGTAAAGCATGCCGCACTGAACGAGGGAGTAATCATCAGCACGCTGCTGCCAAGCGTTCATAACGTCTTGGTTCTCTGGGATTGGTGCTTCACCTAGCGGTGCTTCTAAGACATAATCTTTCTTGGCTGCTATGAGGATGATCCTCAGGTTCCGGACCCAGTCCGTATAGTTGCTGCCATCATCTTTCAGCTTGGTTTTCTCTAGGAACGCGTTGAAATTGAGGACAACGTTGGCCATTTGATCTACAATACATAGTGTAAAGATTTTAGACTAAGTTCATGATAATTAAGTTCATCTAATCAAATTATTTAATGAACTCCCACTCAGATAGACATCCCTCTAGTCATCTAAGTGAAACATGATCCGAGTTTAACTAGGCCGTGTCCGATCATCACGTGAGACGGACTAGTCAAGATCGGTGAACATCTCCATGTTGATCGTATCTTCTATACGACTCATGCTCGACCTTTCGGTCCTCCGTGTTCCGAGGCCATGTCTGTACATGCTAGGCTCGTCAAGTCAACCTAAGTGTATTGCGTGTGTTCCGAGGCCATGTCTGTACATGCTAGGCTCGTCAACACCCGTTGTATTCGAACGTTAGAATCTATCACACCCGATCATCACGTGGTGCTTCGAAACAACGAACCTTCGCAACGGTGCACAGTTAGGGTGAACACTTTCTTGAAATTATTATAAGGGATCATCTTACTTACTACCGTCGTTCTAAGCAAATAAGATGCAAAAACATGATAAACATCACATGCAATCAAATAGTGACATGATATGGCCAATATCATCATGCTCCTTTGATCTCCATCTTCGGGGCACCATGATCATCTTCGTCACCGGCATGACACCATGATCTCCATCAATGTGTCTTCATGAAGTTGTCACGCCAACGATTACTTCTACTTCTATGGCTAACGCGTTTAGCAACAAAGTAAAGTAATTTACATGGCGTTATTCAATGACACGCAGGTCATACAAAATAATAAAGACAACTCCTATGGCTCCTGCCGGTTGTCATACTCATCGACATGCAAGTCGTGATTCCTATTACAAGAATATGATCAATCTCATACATCACATATATCATTCATCACATCTTCTGGCCATATCACATCACATAGCACTTGCTGCAAAAACAAGTTAGACGTCCTTTAATTGTTGTTGCAAGTTTTTACGTGGTTTGTAGGTTTCTAGCAAGAACGTTTCTTACCTACGTATGACCACAACGTGATTTGCCAATTTCTATTTACCCTTCATAAGGACCCTTTTCATCGAATCCGTTCCGACTAAAGTAGGAGAGACAGACACCCGCTAGCCACCTTATGCAACTAGTGCATGTCAGTCGGTGGAACCTGTCTCACGTAAGCGTACGTGTAAGGTCGGTCCGGGCCGCTTCATCCTACAATGCTGCCGAAACAAGAAACGACTAGTAGCGGCAAGAAGAATTGGCAAACTCAACGCCCACAACTGCTTTGTGTTCTACTCGTGCATAGTAACTACGCATAGACCTGGCTCATGATGCCACTGTTGGGAATCGTAGCATAATTTAAAAATTTTCTACGCTCACCAAGATGCATCTATGGAGTCTACTAGCAACAAGGGGAAAGGAGTGCATCTACATACCCTTGTAGATCGCGAGCGGAAGCGTTCCAATGAACGTGGATGACGGAGTCGTACTCGCCGTGATCCAAATCACCGATGACCGAGTGCCGAACGGACGGCACCTCCGCGTTCAACACACGTACGGTGCAGGGACGTCTCCTCCTTCTTGATCCAGCAAGGGGGAAGGAGAGGTTGATGGAGATCCAGGAGCACGACGGCGTGGTGGTGGATGTAGCGGGTCTCGGCAAGGCTTTGCCAAGCTTCTGCGAGAGAGAGAGAGAGAGGTGTTGCAGGGGAGGAGGGAGGCGCCCAAGGCTGTAGTGTGCTGCCCTCCCTCCCCCCCTTTATATAGGCCCCCTGGGGGGCGCCGGCCCCAAGAGATGGGATCTCAAAGGGGGGGCGGCGGCCACAAGGGGGGGAAGGGGTTGCCTTGCCCCCCAAGGCAAGCGGAACCCCCCCCCCTAGGGTTCCCAACCCTAGGCGCATGGGGGGAGGCCCAAGGGGGGCGCCCCAGCCCACTAAGGGCTGGTTCCCTTCCACTTTCAGCCCACGGGGCCCTCCGGGATAGGTGGCCCCACCCGGTGGACCCCCGGGACCCTTCCGGTGGTCCCGGTACAATACCGGTAACCCCCGAAATTTTCCCGGTGGCCGAAACTGGACTTCCTATATATAATTCTTCACCTCCGGACCATTCCGGAACCTCTCGTGACGTCCGGGATCTCATCCGGGACTCCGAACAACTTTCGGGTTTCCGCATACATGTATCTCTACAACCCTAGCGTCACCGGACCTTAAGTGTGTAGACCCTACGGGTTCGGGAGACATGCAGACATGACCGAGACGCCTCTCCGGTCAATAACCAACAGCGGGATCTGGATACCCATGTTGGCTCCCACATGTTCCACGATGATCTCATCGGATGAACCACGGTGTCGAGGATTCAATCAATCCGTATGCAATTCCCTTTGTCAATCGGTATGTTACTTGCCCGAGATTCGATCGTCGGTATCCCAATACCTTGTTCAATCTCGTTACCGGCAAGTCTCTTTACTCGTACCGCAATGCATGATCCCGTGACTAACGCCTTAGTCACATTGAGCTCATTATGATGATGCATTACCGAGTGGGCCCAGAGATACCTCTCCGTCACACGGAGTGACAAATCCCAGTCTCGATCCGTGCCAACCCAACAGACACTTTCGGAGATACCCGTAGTGCACCTTTATAGTCACCCAGTTACGTTGTGACATTTGGCACACCCAAAGCACTCCTACGGTATCCGGGAGTTGCACGATCTCATGGTCTAAGGAAAAGATACTTGACATTGGAAAAGCTCTAGCAAACGAAACTACACGATCTTTTATGCTATGCTTAGGATTGGGTCTTGTCCATCACATCATTCTCCTAATGATGTGATCCCGTTATCAATGACATCCAATGTCCATAGTTAGGAAACCATGACTATATGTTGATCAACGAGCTAGTCAACTAGAGGCTTACTAGCGACAGGTTGTGGTCTATGTATTCACACATGTATTACGATTTCCGGACAATACAATTATAGCATGAATAATAGACTATTATCATGAACAAAGAAATATAATAATAACCATTTATTATTGCCTCTAGGGCATATTTCCAACAGTTAGAACCAAATTGATTGCTGAATTTTCGTGATACAGGGCTTTCGAAAATGGCAGATGTGAACATGTTTAGAAATACATATGCTAAATTTGGATTTATCAGAGTACCAATGGTTATATGGTTGAATACAGCCATCCAACTTCAATGAATTTTAATAAAAAGTTTGAAGCTCTGCCTACTTGAGGAGTCAAATTTATGAAGACCAGGATATGCAAACTACATAAACATTTCACAACAGATACTCGGTTGTGAAAATTTCAAACAATATTTCTCACTACTCATTTTACCGGGGATTTGATCATTTGCCCCACTTTACATGGGGTTTGATGATTTGCCCCAGGCTTGTCTCAATGGCCAGTGCCCCGGGCCCACCCATCAATCTCAGGGCGGGGTGGGGGGGGGGTGGCAGGGCAGATTATCAAATTTAGAAGTAAAGTGGGGGCAAATAATCCATTTTCTCACATTCTACGAGATATGTATATGACACCACTAGTGTTCCAACAATTAAAAACACTAGTGAAATTTTCAGATAATATTTTGCAATACTCATTTATAGTGAACGCACTAGCTACTACTGAATATTGCGAATAATTCCATCAATGTAAGATATTCATGTTTACTTTGCCATGCTTCTAGACCTCTTTGCCTTGAGTGCAAGGCGGTCTTCAAGTGTAACGAAGAACTTGCTCAAGAACAACTCATTCAGCTCAGGAGATACCATTGGTACCATAAGCACGGCCCTTGCCTTGCTTGATGAGCTCCTCATTCCTGGTGTCAACCGGTGTTTTGGTTACCGAATGGGGCATTTTTAGTTTTTACTAAGCAGGACCGGAAAACGGTTATCAAATGGGGCATTTTTACCCAGGGGGACCGGTAAACGTGGTTACCATGGTTACCACGAAATGTAGAGTGAAATTTATAATTGAATTTTGAATTCAAATTATTTCAAAATAGATATAGACAACACTTGAACTTACATTTATCATAAAAGAGCTTCTAGCTCAGTGGAACGTTCTCTATGCGCGTGCTGTGAGGTCACGGGTTTCGACCACCTGGTCATTTATTTTCAACATTTTGTTCTTACGTATACTGAAGGAAAACCAAAAAGTCCAAGAAGGGGCCCTTGAACCAGCTACCTCTCTCGAACCGGGAAATAGCTAGGTTGTTACCACCAACAATGTTTAAATAATTGAGATGTTGCTATTCTTTACTATACATTAAGTGTTTAAATTCAAAGAAAATCATTCTTTGCTCGAAATGCCCATTTACCCAGGGGCATCGAAATACGCGGTAACCATGGTTAATCTCAAAATTTCTAGCGGTAACCAAAACCCTAGTGTCAACATGCTCAGCCGTCGCCTTCAACAGCTCGTACCGCCGGGCCTTTCCCACATCCAGTACCGGCGGTCCTACTCCTTCATCCACTCCTTAAATTGCGACTACATGGCGGCATCCTTTCTCTCCTCCTCCACGCCATTGTTCGCCGCCTCCTTCCTCACGGCTTGCTCAGCGTCGTTGTTCCTTGCCTCCTCCGTTGTTCATGGCGGCCGCTTTCTTAGCCTCTTCGACAATAGGCTGCTGTGAACTGTGCTAGCAATGGCATGCCTCATTGAAATTGTTCAAGAACAATGTTCCACCAATGGCAGATGCGATGCTAGTGAACTGGATCAGTATACCGCCACATCCAGCACGCGCCCTCCCCACCGTCCCCTCGACCACATCTCCATGAACCAACGTCGTTGCAAACTGTTCGATAGCACCACACCGAAAACAACCTTCTACGACAAGACTCTGCTTGCACTGTTCGCAGCACGGGCCTAGACCCAAGTTCTCATTCGTGGCAGCGGTGAGGACTGTGGGTGCGTAGAGGAGGGCCGGCGGCGGCCGAAATAGGCTTTCCCCACAAGAGGGGCGCGGGATGTAGCAGTTTTACCGGCCCAGCGTGCTAGATAGTGCAGTTCTAGCTTTGAAGGTCAATTCAGATTAACTAAGGACGCCGTGTTATAATTAAGCTTAGGTGGAGCTGCAAGAGCATAAGTTACTTAGAATTAATTTGGGATGCAAAATATACAGAGGTTCATGACCCCCCCCCCCCCCCCCCCCCAAAGGGGGCCTAACAAAAAGACTGCTGAGTACAGAGTATATGGTACAGTTAATATGATGCATTTTTCGTCTGCAACGTCTGATTTTTATTTTATTACAAGAAAAGGAAGGTCTGAACTTTTTTGACATCTTTTGCTGCATGTTTGTTTTTTTAGGGCATGGAACTACTAATTCATGTGTGAAAAACTCTGTTCACCTATAGGCCGTATACATGGGTGCTCTGAACCTGGCCTTCTCACCCGGCGCACCACCTCAGCAATCGTTCCCCTCCGAAAATGCCAAAGGAGGAATACAGCAGGATACTACAACTGGCATCTAAAGTTTCTCAAAAAAAAGCTAGCATCTAAGACAAGCGATACGAGCAGATCTTGGAGACATGCACCAACGCATGAGCACACCCACACCACAAGATGAGAACACAATGACGACACAAAATGATATAGCACATCAACAAATGATTACCAAATTAAATTATCAGTAATTATCAAATTTAATTATAGTAACATTCATGGTCGTCCGAAACAAGAAGAGTTACTGAGGAGCCGTATTGTCAATGGTCCTCACTGAAACCAAGTGATGGATTATTTGCGCATGCTAGGAGTCTGAATTGTTTATGTATGTAAAAATACGATGTGTTGAGGCAAATTAATCATCCTCATAATTCCAAATCATATATGAACATTACACGACATGGTGGTACCATAATATATTTATTTATTTGTATGAATTACATGGACATGGCGTGTCTTATCAGAATGCACGCCACTGCTTTTGCGGCCAGCTCTAAATTTATTTTCTCCGTCCTATCATGCATACTAATTATACTCAACCCGCATCTGCGTACAAGCTAGGGTACATCAAGAGGAAAATGTAGGGCCTGAATGTAAATACAATAGTAGTTATATATATGGAACACACTGTTTTATATTATCATGCATGCATCGGTACTATTTATCTTTGATTATTTGCTATATAGGTATGGCATGCATTTTGATTCTTGGTAGTACTTAAATATGATCGCATCCACCATTATTATGTTGTCTTCTACTAGTAATGTGGATGTAGTCCTGCCTTTTGCTTCACGGCGTTCTCCAGCTCGTCACAAAATGTTGAGCACTCCTTGCTCATTGTTCGTTGGGTTTTCTGTTTCAAAAAAGATGATAGAATTGTAAGTATTTTTGTGTGAAGTTACCATTCCGACAAATGTAAGTTGGAACATAAGACATAGTCGCAGACATCTAGTCAATATTACAATTTTTTGACACATCCATAGAACTATTGTGTTACTTCTTAGTATGTATGATAATTTTTGACACGGTTGCATGATAATTGATCACCAACAATGAGTGTTGACACATTGCTGTCGGAACCCTCCAAAGCCCAGAAGATGGAACCCGAAAAGCCTAGCTAGAATGATGAGGGTTTCGTGGAATCCATGCTACATATGGCTAGAGGGCACATGTAACCTCATTTATCCTCCAACTCCAATGCTATAACCGAGAACCATTTCGCAGTAGGAGAAACTTGTCCTGATCCGTTTGAGGCTCACACAGATACCTTGCATCAAAACCTTAATTACATGTTATCGGTCAAGGTAAGCAAAACGCACCATTAATTCACCGTTCATCGTACTATGTTACCATTTTTTTATTGAGGGTCGTGTGGGGTGGTGGGATCGCAGCAAAATTCATTCAAATGCACAATAAACTAATTAACTTTCATTTGACAATGTTGATGAGTCGTTTACCTTGATAGAGTGAATAAATATTGCATGGGTTAGTGTATAACCCAGAGTAGGGCCTGAAAAAATGTCCACAAATTCGTATATACCCATTAGCTAAATCCACCTCAATCAACGTCGGAGAAAAAAGTGCTTTATTGAGTTTATTAGTTCATCAAGTATTACTAATATATAATACTGGAACGTCAACAGTTAAGATCAAATCATAAGCATCGATGACAGGACACCAACAGGAATTTAAGTTCATCGCAAAAAAAAAAAACAAAAAAAAACAGGAACTTAAGTCAGAAGACCCATGTGTGTACCTGGAGATGAAGGCTATAGAAGGTCCTGTTCTGAAAAGCGGAAGCGGACGAGCTGATGAGGCAGAGGCCTTGGTTCTCCAGCACCTTGATGCATTTGGACATGGGCAGCGCGCCGGCCATGGTGTTCAGCAGGCTGACCTGGACCATGATTTCCCTGTCGTCGAGGCAGGTGGCGGAGACGATCGGAGCCGTGTCATCTCCCGGCCTGCAGCTGGCTCGCGTCAGCTGCTCCTTCTTCTTCTCCAGGCCGTCTACCTCCTTCTGCAGCTCCGGGATGTACTTGATCACCCGCGACACAATGGTCGGATTGCCCAGCTTCCTCTGCGACGTCAGCGAATGAAAAATCGATCAGATGCTCAGTACAGAATCTCGCACATGTGCGTAGCGTAGCTCAGAGAAGATGAACGAGTTGGGTTTAGTTAAGAGATCTAATTACAGTGTGATGATCATCGTCGGGGAGGAGGGAGCGAAGGTTGGAATAATGCTCGTTGAGCTGCTTGCGGCTGTCGCGCTCGTACGCGCTGTGGCTCATCTTTCGGTGGGACCTCGAGCCGCCGGAGGAGGTGGCGTTGTTGGCAGCCGGCGCCGCCGGGATGTCGTGGTCTAGGTCTAGGCCCGGCCACTGCGGGGACGGCGCGAGGTGGTGATGGCCACTGGAGAAGATTTCCGCCTCCAGTGACGACATGCTGCTCGTGAACGGGTCGTTGAACATCTGGTGCTCCATTGCTCGCAGCTAGCTTCTGCTTGGTCTCGTTCCTGCGGAGAGGTTCTAGAGATGATGGTGGATGAGAGGGAACTTGCTTGATCTACGGTAGTTGAATTTTATCCAGATTGATCAGCATGAACTACTTCTCATGGCTGGTTTGATCCATGCAATCAGGTTGCGCAAGTTCCGGAGTGGCGTCCTCCTTTATATAGGGCGAGAGACGCGGGTTGGCAGTGTCCAGAGAACTGATTTGGCCTGGATGTCTAAAAGGCATACTCCAGCGAACATTATGAAAGTGAGGTAAAGGGGAGAAAAGCAATTCTGTTGTGCACACGATATCTCATGCATGGCTCAGCCATCCATTTACTTCACGATCATATCTATATGCTTGTATTCTTGTGAATCTTATTGTTTATTAGCACATTATGTGACATCGTCAACGTTACCTTTATGTCATGCAGTGACCGGGATTCCTGCAACCTCTCTCGTCCTTTCTCTCTCACACTCCAAAGCAATAGTACACCTCTATTTTAAATTTTGAACCACAAATCCAATTTATGATATGCTTGATATGTTCCTTGCAACTAGGACACTGAAACAATATCACTTTCGAATATATTTTCATAAGTTTAAAAATTTGAGTTCCAAAACGTGATGGGAACTATATCAAACATAGTGATGCATTGTAGTACGCGGAAAAACATAGGAAAACTTGATGATAATACGTTATTACTAAAAATGTGTAGTATTATGTTTGCAGCATGTCGAGACGTAATGAAACATTATGATATGTTGTAGATCACGATGAAGCATGGTGAAACAATATGTTTGTTTTTGTGGAACATAATAAAATTTAATATTATGTTTTTAATAAACGTGTGTGCTTATCAGGTTTTACTAGGTTTAATTGTGTTCTAGAGTGTATCACTATGTTTCTTAGAGTTCCACCATATGTTTCAGAATTTGATTTTGAAAATTAACAAATTTTATTAAAGATTGATCTTCTTTCAAAGCTCTAGTTACATTGAACATAAATGAACAAGGAGACCGTAAATCCAACTTTATGTTCAATACATATCGGTCCTTTTAACTTCCCTGGAAAAACTAAATTCATGCCTTACTATGGGCTTGGTGAGTCTATGTAGCTAGTGTGGACTGACATGCATGGAGAGAGAGAGAGAGAGAGAGAGAGAGAGAGAGAGAGAGAGAGAGAGCAAACATTGTTCACTTCATATGTGTATGTGACACAGTGACATAAAGCAAGTACGTAAATATGTATTGAATAAGAACTAATAAATGTTTCTATCATTTTGATTGTTTAATATAGCACATATTTCAAATAAAAAAATGGTGGATGCATGCACGGGAATATCCCCTGCAAGGTCGATAATTCACTATCGAGGTAAAGAGTTGTTTCCTTATTCTTGTAGGTGGCAGAGGTTTTGGAATCCAAATCAAATTGTCATTTGAATTTGATCATATGTTCTGATCTAGGATTCCAAATTGAATACTCATTTTTATTTCAACTCCTGAGGTCAAACCATAGGGTTGAAGTCAGTTTGATCCAACTTTGACTATATGAATTCAAATTCAGACTCTGAGCATTGAATTCAAATGACATCCAAATCAATTGAATCATTTTGTTAATTGATTCAAATGAAGTTCAAGAGTTTCAATTATATTTGGACCAAAATCTTTTGCCAAGTTTGAATTATTTCAAATATGAATTCAAAGTAAGTTTGAATTATAAACTAAGCTCATTTGAAATTCAAACATGAATCCTTTTGTACATTGATTCAAATATGAATTTAAAATTGACCAAACCCTTTTGAAGTCAAGTAAGGTCATTCAAATTTGAATTACCATCCAAATTAAATGTGAAGTTCATTGACCTTAAGGCACAAATGACACACCCAATTGAATTCAAACATGAATCTTTATGTACATTAATTCAAGTGTTTAATCAAATATATTTAAAGGTCATTCAAGTTTGAATTGTTAGACAAAAATATGAACTTGCTGATCGTAGCTCATAAACCATAAATCTAGTTTCATGATTCCTTTTGTCAATTCAATCTAGCAATTGTAACCTTGTATCACATACCTTTATGTGATGTACTTATTTAATAGACACCATATGCATATGATCCCCTATGTCATTGTGTTCTAAGTAACAACCTATGTTGTTTTCTAACTCTTTATGAGTTGATACTTTGGCAATTTATCTGACGACACCATCTGCACTGGTACCATACACTTCACGTAGTTTTGTTGTGTGTTTAATTTGTATATTATCATTGTTTATGTGAACTCTTTATATACGATAGATTGTTCGAAGAGAGAAGAGTAGAAATTGAAGAACATCCTCAATACAAGGAAAGTGGAACCTTTGATCATATCACATATTATTTTCTTGCATGTAGAACTTTCGAAATAGGAATGCACGACTAAGCAAGAAATATTTATAGTATGTTCTAGACAAGATACCTAGTAGCAAAGCCATGGGTTCTTTACCCTATTCCTTATAACCATCATGTAGAGATGCTTAGGTGCTATATTATAACAGGGTTGGACTCACACTAGATGAAAGGTTACAAAGTATATGGTGGACTACTTAATGACAACTTAATTAATGAATCATTTGTGAAATTGACATTGATTGGTCATCAACAGTGTAAATTTGGTGGGGACTGCTGCCTAGTTATCAAAGGTATTGTATGGGTTCCAAGTTAAGTAGCTTACAGGTGTAACCGTGAGTCAATACGGGCTCTGTCTTGAACAAGTAAGTTGTGGGAAACCTGACCCACAGATTAGTTAAGGTAGTTAGTAGTTAGATTGTATGGGTTTGCCAAGTCACACGGGGTTGTTCATACATGGCTTTCAAGAATACATTAAGAGATGCGACATGTATCACCGAATAGTAGATGGTGTTATCTTAAAGCGCTTAAATGAGGATCAAGCCCGAGTTGCTATGCGAGAGGTACAAGATGGTTCTTGTGGAACTCATCAGTCGGCTTACAAGATGAAGTGGATGTTACAACCAGCCAGATGTTATTGGCAGACGATGATGACCAACTGATTCACGTACTTCGAAGGATGTGAAGCTTGCCCAATTTTGGAGATATTCAGTTGGCTCCAGCTATTATGTTAACCCTATCATAAAACCTTGGCATTTTCGAGGTTGGGCACTCGACTTTGTCGGTATGATCCACTCGGCTTCTGTAGTGCTCTTTCTAAAAAGGGGGGATGTGTTTACACTCGTTTTCTGCAGTGCTCTTTCTAATAAGGGTATTTGTGGTATTATAAGGACCTGGGAGGTACAACCATGAGAAACACCAAATGTATGTAAACTAGCGACATGAGTAAAAGCTACCATGCCCCAGTCAGTAAAGTTCAGCATCACCATGGCCCAATCGGTGAATCATTGGTTGAATGATCAGAATAAAAGCTCTATTTTATGATCTGATTGATTCGAGATCGGAGTGAAACACCTGTCTGGTAGTGCTTTAGATCCCAACTAAGATTTTAGCTGGGTAATATGGAATCAGGATCCGAGCGAAGCGTCAGTCGAATTCCGATCCGAGCGACACCTCACTCGGTAATGTGAATAGAAGTTGAAGATAGGCCTGTCAAATTATCCAGATGGCCTTAGATGGCGAAACCACATAGGAGGCATACATGAGACAGGATCAAGGCCGACTGAAGCTATGATTGGCATACTGCGGTGCTTCAGTACCAGCCACCATGGACCAGCGGAGACCAAGAAAGTGAGATGACACGTGTTCAGGTGACCAAGAAAGAAGCAACACATGTTCCATGTGACGACTACCCGAGAGTGAAAGGAAATATGATCTGATTAAAAAAATAATGTGGGGTGTGTGAACTCACGACCTTCTCTAGGAAGGACATGTGGGCTTACCACTTGAACTAGGGAAGAAGGTTGTGAACATATGTGGTAAAATTTGCAATATTTTGTGGAGCTAAAATGTCTTAAAATTGATGTTTCATTTGAAATTTTCGGTCGATTTTTTTTTGGGTGAGCCCTACCTCCCCTGATTCATAACCAATTTTAAGACATCATCCCGTTGCTTAATTATGTATGAATCCGTCATACATGTAGCATATCTCTTGAGGTTTTGCTTCTCCTATTCCTTCCTTCACCGCCATGAGTACAAATGCATCATCCTTTAGATTTACCTTTGCCGAGGAATGGGGCCGATCGTGGAATAGGTAGGGAAAACCAAGGGTCGGGTTCAAAGAGAACACATTCATTATGTGACACGATGTATCAATGGCCTACAAGACTTGTGGATTTGGATGAGCAGAGGACTAGTCAGAGCATTATGTTGATGGGAATATTTTCTGGACTTTGCACCGGTAACAGTATTAGTTGAGGAAGAGGAGTCACTCTACGAAAGCAACAATCCAACCCATGGCGACGAAAAAAACTAACATTTGAGGCTATTTCTTTTAGAGCATTGCTTCTTGCCCGGACTTATAAATAAAGCCATATCTAAAAAACGACGAGGCTAGCAAAGCACAACGACACACAAGGCATTAATTACTAGACTAAATAACAAGAGATAGTTTCTCCGAGACCATGCAGGCCATCAAAAGGCGACAGAAGATTGGAGGGCGCCAAGTTGCTAGCAGTAGCTCAAATCTCGGAGATCATCCTAGTAATGGCGTCTGCTTCTGCACCTCTAGCGAGCAGTTTCCACTATTGCAGGTAAGCAATCATTTTGAACAAGCAATCAATGGACCTTTTACAAAAATAATGTTCCATAGATAACTTTTTGCGAGTAGTCCAAAGAGACCAACACAACTCAACAATGGCAACACATAACGGTTGTGGCTGTAAGTGTGTATACAAGGGCAATTCTGGCTTTGGAGGTCAATTCGGATTAACTAAAACATGGTGTTACATTTAAGCATAGCTAGAGCTGCAAGGGCATGAGTTAGTTAGAATTAATTTCCAATGTTATGGGATACAATGTACATAGAGACAGTTTGGATTGCGTCACAACCAACAACGCCAATCTATGGACCAGCCAAATAATTAGCGGATGATTCGCCCTCCCTCGGCGCATGAACAATTTGATGGAAATTGAACTGTAGGAAGTGAGGTGGGCTGGGCACACCAAATAATTGTTGCTCAACCAATCGTGCAACCTGCAGATCCGTCAACGACCAAGTAATTTAAAGGGCGGCTCATGGGGGGCCACCTATATGAAGCGCACTGCGTCAATAGACATGTGCTGCAAGGGGGGGGGGGGGGTCCCTAGCCCAAAATTTCTGTGAACGTTCTTGTCTAGCCACTGGAGTTGACGATGTTTGGTGACTAATAGGCTGGGGACAACATAAAAGCTATCATCATCAACATATCTAAACACTTTTTGATATTTCAAACGAGATTTTATAAACGAATATTTTCAAATTTGTGAACGATTCTTTAGAAGTTTGAACATTAAAAAAGCATTTTTTGAAAATCTCGAACATTCTTTGAAAATGCTAATTTTTTTGAATTCATGAACAAATTTAGAAAAACATGAACTTTTTTGAAATTGTGAACGTATTCTGAAAACATGAACATTTTTTGAAACTCTGAACAAAATTTGAAAATGCCAAAAAAGTTGCATCTTGGAACAATTTTTCAAAACGGAAACATTTTCTGAAACCCCCAGCAAAATTTGAAAACGCAAAAAATTTGCGTAAATAATTAATATCTTCTACGAAATGAGAAATAGTTTTGGAAAATTGTGAATGTTTTGAAAAAGAAAACAAAAATAAAAAGAATGTGAATTTATGAAATTCCGAATATTTTCTGAAAAAGCAAATATTTTTTTAAGATATCGAACATTTTTTGATGATATTAAACATATTTTGAATTTGGTTATTTTTTGAAAAAAAAAGAAGAAGAAAAAAGAAACTGAAAAAAAGAAGAAGAAAACCAGAAAAGTCATGAAAGAAATCATTCGGAGAAACAGGTACAGAAAGATTGTGGAACGGTTTTAAAACCGGTAAAAAAACAGACTGAAATTTTCAAAACTTTCCCAAAACTGGAGAGAGAAAAGACTTTTCATGGCTCTAAATGGGCCAGCCCATATAGTCGCTCATGTGCGATCCAGCAACAGTTACAGGTAATAAGCATCGTATGTCAAAAAAAAAAGAGCTAATAAGCATCGTATAGGAAATTCCAGCTCACGGCTCCCGTCCAAACAAACTCATAGATTCGCTACCCCGAGGGTGGCCTAGAAAAAGAATGCTGAGTATGATACAGTTATAGGATGTGTTTTTTTAGGTGATTTATATGATGAGTAGTCTGCAACGTATGATTTTTTTTTTTAGAAAATGAACGTCTGAACTGATGTTTTTTGTGGGTACGTATGAACTTATGTGAATCTAGAAATAACAAACTCTGTCAAAAATGAAATTACAAACTCGGTTCGGTTCTTTGATAGGCCGGACACATTGCGTGCCTTGTCACCCGGCCGGCTTAGCAGTCGCTCCTCCCCACTGCACACGGGCCTTCGCTCCAACGAGCTGGGCTGCGCGCACCTAGGCCAGCGCCACACCGCTGGTTCGCAGCGGGCCAGCTTGAATTTCAAACGGCAACTGTTTCCCTTGTACTCCTAAAACAAATTGTTTCCCCCCGAAAAATGCCAAACCTGAACACGAACAAGCAAGAAGCACTACAGGCTATACACCGATATACAAACAGTAATCACACATGCTTTCGACATTGTAACATCATTATATATTCATTTATACATAAGAATTACATCGACAATGGCGTGTGTTTTATGCATGCCACTGCTTCACGGCCATCTCTATATTTATTTTCTCCACTGTTTCATGCATACTAATTATGCTCATCGCGAAGTTGCGCACATGCCTGGTACATGATGAAGATGAAAATATAGGACCAGAAATGTATACACTATATTAGTTATATGGAACACACTGTATTATACTATCATGCGTGCATCAGTACTATTTATCTGAGATTATTGTCCTATATCTATGGCATGCATTTTGATTCATGGTAGTTATGTATGATGACATGCACCATTATTATGTTACAATCCACTAATGATGCAGATGTTGTCCCGCCTTTTGCTTCACGACGTTCTCCAGTTCGTTACAAAATGTTTGGCCCTCCTTGCTCATTGTTCGCTGGGTTCTCTGTTTCAATACAAAATGTGATAGAATTGTAAGTACTTATGTATACAATTTCCATTCCGTCACCGTAAGTTGGATCATATATATGATATATAATACACACATGCATGTATTTAGTCAAAATTTAGATTTTTTGACACATCTGTAGCGTCACTACTTAGTTTGTTAGATAAAGTGGATAACATGTAGAAATATGCATGAAGATTCAGAAAAAATGCATCCACATATCCATTTTTCACCGGTGCTACTGATAGTCACGGGTGGTAGGGTCCATGCCTAGAGGGTAGGAGAAGGGTCCATCCCTTCGATTGCGTCGGTCCTAACAAATTAAGGGCAATGTTCCTTGTCTGCTTGTTACACTTCCCGTAGTTAATCGATTCAATTGGCCGCACAATCACAATGTCATTTCGAGAGTTTTGGTGTTTCATCATGGAATATTTATCTCTTTTTTGTTCCTTGGCATACGTCTAGATACGACAAGCTACATCTATCCCATCAGTTGTATTGGCACGAGTATGATGACTCCCCCTTTCGTTGGGGTTGAAAGGATGTGAGATAAAAACAATACAAATTGAGGTCAATGCGGGTCTATCCACGAAGGATCAACATGCTAGCACACCAACATTTAGTCTAGTATAAACTGACCCTAGCCTAAGCAGCTATGCGAGGAAGCTTCCCGCCAAAAAAAAAGATATGCAAGGGGGCAAAATTCTCATCCACCTGAGTGCGTATTTTGCATGCCCAAAAGACAAAAGAATTGATCAAAACACAATGAACTCATCCTCTTTGATGAGGGTGTGATGATTTACCACCAAGGAACGTTCATCTTCGTAGTTCAAATCCTACGGAGCTTATAAGATGTAACCCCGAACGATGGTTTTGTGGAATCTGTATTGTATATGGGTAGAGGGCACATGTAACCTCACTTAACTTCCAACTCATAAGCTATTATTGTGAACCATTTTAGTGGAGGAGAGACCCATTTTGATCCTTTTGACATGGTGTATTATACAAATTCCTTGCATTAGCTGCATCCTCGCATAATCCGGTTAATGTAAACAAAATGTACCATTCCTGGTTCGTCATACTATGCTACCATCTTAAACTCAAGAGGTAGATTTTAAATTCCACCACTGATAACTGGAGGAGGGAGGGGGGGGGGGGGGGGGGGGGTTGATGGAGGTGTACAAAGCAAACATCATTCAAATTACAATAAATTAACTAACTTGCTAGAATGTCGATAATTATAGAGTGAATCAGTAATTCAATATAGTTTTAATTCTATGGTAGATAGACCATAACAGAGCTCGACAAGATTAGCCAGAAAAAATATCCTCAAATTCTTATTCCCTTTAGATAAATCCATGTCATGTTATCTAGACCCACACCTCAATCAACATCGCGGAAAAGGAAGTGTTTTATATTAATGAGTTTTAGGCTTTTAGCTCGTCAAGTACTTGTTAAGATCAAATCATAAGCATCGATGACCACAACAACAACAGGACGGAAAGGCAGATGTGTACCTGAAGATGGAGGCTGTAGAACGTCCTGTTCTGGAACGCGGAAGTCGAGGAATTTATGAGGCGGAGGCCTTGATTCTCCAGCACCTTGATGCACTTGGACATGGGCAGAGCTCCGGCCATGGTGCTCACCTGGCTGACCTGGACCATGATCTCCCTGTCGTCGAGGCAGGTGGCGGACACGATCGGGGCCGTGTTCTGCCTCATGGCGCCTTGCTCGTAGCTGGCCCGCCTCAGCTCCTCCTTCTTCTTCTCCAGGCCGTCTACCTCCTTCTGCAGCTCCGGGATGTACTTGATCACCCGCGACACCGTGGTCGGAATGCTCATCTTCTTCTGCGACAGTAGCAAAAGATAAATCGATCAGATGCTCAGAATATCTCACATGTACATAGCTCAGAGGAAAGATGAACGAGTTGTGTCTAGTTAAGCGGTTTAATTACATTGTGGTCGTCATCGGGGAGGAGGGAGCGGAGGGAGGAATATTGCTCGTTGAGCTGCTTGCGGCGGTCACGCTCGTACGCGTTGTGACTCATCTTTCGGTGTGATCCAGAGCCGCCGGAGGAGGTGGCGTTGTTGGCAGCCGGTGCTGACGGTATGTCGTTATCCAAGCCCGGCCACTGCATGGAAGGCGTGAGGTGGTGGTAGCCGCCGGCACCGGAGAACATGTCCTCCTCCAGTGACGACATGCTGCTCGCGAAGGGGTCGTTGAACATCTGGTGCTGGTGCCCCATTGCTCGCAGGTCGCAGCTGGCTTCTGCTTGATCTCTGAGAGGTTAGAGATGATGGTGGAGATGAGAGGGGGCCTAGTGTGGTAGTAGCCAGGTGCCAGCTTGAGCAAGTTCCGGAGTGCTGACCTCCCATTTATATAGGGCGAGAGAAGACGGTCGACAGTGTCCAGAACTCCATAGAACTGATTTAGCCTGGACGTCTAAGTCACAGAGAACATTATGAGAGCGAGGTAAAGGGTTGTTACCTTATCATTTATTTTTGTTTGGGATTGGCTGCTAGCACTCAATTAACTCTTGTCAATTTTTCAAAGTTGTTCATATACTCCCTCGGTTTTAATTATTTTGCATATTAGAGTTGACTGAAGTCAAACAAGTTTATAGAAACTAATATAAATAGTTACCATAAGAAATCAATATAATGTGAAAGTACATTCAAT